>NW_027397105.1:3907851-3937920 GCF_003265705.2 Callorhinus ursinus | reverse complement strand
GATGGATGGATGGAAGGAAGGATGGATGGGTAGATGGATGGATGGCAGGAAGGATGGATGGGTAGATGGATGGATGGAAGGAAGGATGAAAGGGTAGATGGATGGATGGATGGAAGGAAGGATGGATGGGTAGATAGATGGATGGCAGGAAGGATGGATGGGTAGATGGAAGGAAGGAAGGAAGGGTGAATGGGTGGATGGATGGAAGGAAGGAAGGATGGTTAGATGGAAGGAAGGAAGGAATGGAGGGAGGAAGGGAAGGATGGAGCGAGGGAGGAAACACATCCATGGCTGTTCTGGCAGGATGAGTTCAGCTCCCTGTTGCTCCCCCTCCTGGCCTCTCCTTTGTAACCATATGCTGCTGGCTGAGTTGAGCTCCCCATTTCTTCCTGGTGCTATTGCCCAGCCTCCTCCCTGGACTATTTTCCTGTCGTCTAGATTGTAGGCTTCCTGAGGGCAGGGGTTGTGTCTGCCCCAAGCACTCTGGAATCCTTAGAGCTCAGGCCAGTGTCTGATGCACAGCTGGTGTCCACCACCTTTTTATTACTAGGCGTTCTTTGTCCTATTGTCATTTTCCTTCCTAAAGCCAGCCTCTAACCATGTCCTGAAGCTCTCTTCCCGTCTTTCCCTTTGGCTGGCCGAAGGAAACCTCCTTCCTCCCCGCTGCTCCTTCTCTGGTTCTCAGCCTGTTTGTCAGAACTCCAGAGACAAGTCCTGTGTACGTGCAAAGAGCACTGTATGAACAAACACGTATTTTGACAAAAGCTCTCAAAGTACTGCAGGGAAGTGGAGTCCCGAGGTACCACCGAATTGCTCCTATAAGTGTGCATCAGTTACAGTGATCTATGACAGAGAGGGCAGAGGCGCGGGGATAGGTAATGTGAATATGGGTGCCATTTTAGGGTTTACTGCCTTCTGCTTTATTTAAAATAATTTGCAAATTTTGGTGCTGTGATCAGTTACAAATCACTTTTTTTTTACACTTTTATTTATTTTTTATATGCAAGAGCACGCACAAGCGGGGGGGTGGGGCAGAGGGAGAGGGAGAATTTCAAGCAGGCTCCACACCCAGAGTGGAGCCCAATGTGGGGCTCGATCTCACAACCCTGAGATCATGACCTGAGCCAAAATCAAGAGTCGGATGCTTAACCGACTGAGCCGCCCAGACGCCTCAACAAATCACTTTTAAGTGTTTTATTTTGAACTCAGTTTAGATTTATAGAAAAGTTGCAGAAGTAAGACAGAGAGTTCCCATATATCCCTCAGTCCACTTTCCCTAATACGAACGTCTTAACCACTGTGTTCCTTGGCTTGTGTGTTTGTGTGGTCTTTAACCCTCCCCCCACTCAAGCTGACTAATGCATGGTTATTACTCTTAGGACTTATGTAATGTTTGCTTGAACAATGACAAAGATGTTTAACTCTTAGATGCTTGGGCTGCATGTACTTGTGTCTTTTATAGATAATCTGTACCATTCCTAACACGTGGCCTCCAACACTTTGAGATCGTGTATCACATTTGTAAAAATTATGACCAACCCTGGGGTGCCTGGGTGGCTCAGTCAGTTAACCGTCTGCTTTTGGCTCAGGTCGTCTGGAACCGAGCCCCACATCAGGCTCCCTGCTCTGTGGGGAGTCTCCTTCTCCCTTTCTCTCTGCCCCTTCCCCTGCTCCTGCTCTCTCTCTCTGTCTCTCTCAAATAAATAAACTCTTTTAAAAAAAATTATGATCAACACTCTAGGATTTTTTTAAAATAATTGCCTCAATAAGATATGTACTACTGTGTTACATATTATGGGGCTCCTAAACTTAGTAATGGTTGAAATTAAAAATTAAATACAGCATATTAAAAGAAGTTTTAGTTTTTTCTTGCCATATTTCAGTGAATCACCTTGCACCCCCCAGTTTGTAGATTATTGGCTTAAATTATCATCTTGGTTTGAATTTCTCTCTCCTTTCCCAACAGAAACGGAACCTAGTGAGGAAGTGATGCTGTTATGTATATTGTTTTTACACTGATTATCCTGGACTGTGTAATGTAGGAATTTTCCAGTGTGTGATTTGGAAACAGCTGAACTGTTTCTGAGAATCTCACAGAACGGAGTTTACTTGAAAGCTTTGTGATTAATAAGGTAAAACTATTTCTCTTAAAGCAGAGCTATGGATTACTTTTTTTCTGAGGGTTAAGAGAACATTATAACCAGGGATTTCATTGTCTTTATACTGGAACAAATGCTTTTTTCAGATCTAGACACAGTATGAAAAATAAGACTCTTTGCAAGGTGCTTGGGAAAGTTCTGAGTAGCTCCCAAGTGGGGAGGCCTTTGTTCTGGGGTTAATCAGAGGGACACTGGGAACATCATTCACTGCTGGTATAGGTCAGAGAGAAAAGTTCACATCTGGGTGTTACTGACCACCAAGCCCTTTCTTGTGGTGCTTTCAGAAGTGATATATTGTCAAGCATCCCAAGAGCACAAACCTTTAGTGTAGATTTATCGGGGGGAAATGCTCCTTGTCCATATGATAAAGTTATATATTTATTTACTTTGAAACTCAGGTAGGTAACAATGAAGGAATTTGTGATAGTTATTTGAGCATATACAAAAACTCGCTAAAGTGTTGAAATTTGCACTTAACTCAATGCCTGGCATATAGTTTGCTGATTGCCAGGTTGAGTAAATGAGCTTAGATTTTTACTGGGTCGATTGGTACAGTAGGCATGCAATGGTTATACACAGTTTTTGCTTTGTAACCGTTTGTTATACTGTGCACACAAGTCTTTTGCTTTGCTATTTGCATGTTGCATGTTGGGATAAAAATGTTTTTAAGCATTTCAGGAAAAAACGTGATGAAGTGAATACCATACATGGACTTTGTTTCCTTTAGAGGTTTCTGGGTAGTATGCTTAAATTTCCATTGTCAAGTTGAAGCATAAACATTAGAGTGTTTGCTTGTCAACACACGGAATTCAGGAATTAATTTGTAGTTAGAGAAACCCTTTGCAATTTTGAACATTTTTCGGGAACAAGGTTTCCAAGCGTATCTTGCTAACAGCCAGGAACAGCTGCATTTTTGCACAGTTTTTCAGATGGCTCTCTGTGAAAACAGACAACTCCAGTAACTAAGCATGCTGGGATTGCATAGCACATTACAGCATTTTATGATGTATGAGGGCCCAAGTCCCCTCTGGAACTGAACAGGCTGCCAGTTTGTACAAAAATACTTACTTGACTTACACCTGAATTCTAAGTGGACATTTATTAGAAAAACGGGAAGGATGGAAGCTTTTGGCAAAAAGCGTAGAATACGTCACTGCATTGTTTATGCATGCTTAAATAAGAGAATAACAAGGTGATTCCTTATCAGTAGATTGAACTGGGGACGGGGGTTAGCGCATCCGTGAGAAACGGTCATGGCTTACCCGGCAGCCTCATTCCGAGCGTTACTAGTCAGGAATAAGAGTTCAGAATCGGTGCTGTTCACGCCAGCATGAAACAGGATTGAGGGTATTTGGGTGGGATGGGGTTGGGGTGCGGGGAGAGCAGCACCTGCACATAAAGTATTTTGTGGATTTCTTTCACGTGAGTCCATTTCTCCTACCCCCCCCCAACCCCAGTCCTTCGTGTTTACGATTTACAGGAAAAGACAAGATCAGTCTTTTACAATAAATAAGCTAGTTAATTACATGACCACAGGGCAGTTTCTACATTTATAGATGTTCAGACGATTCAACGTAGCAAAGGAGCTTTCTTTTACTCTAGGACAGACTCTCTTAGTTTTTACTAATGAAAGGCATTCACTAGGGAGACATGTGGACTGATCTTCACCCCCCACCCCCATCCCCACCCTCAGTGTTTCCAGTTAGGGATCTGTTATCTCATTCAGATAATTGGAAAAGGATATTCAAAATAGGACTTCGTGTAAATATAGTTTTTGCCTGCATTGGATTACTAGGAGTTCTGAGCACATCTGGAGGGAGGGCGGCCCCAGGGACCTTGAAGCGGGCTGTTTGGGTTGGCACAGTGACATTATAGTATATGCCAATTTGTAATGGCTTTTGGAAACAGGCAGTTTTAAACTCTCCCTGAACTATTCCCCCGAGAAATTATTCAATTAAGTACAACTAAAATTAATGTTTAGCATTTTTTGTTTAAGTAAAATAGGCAGCTATAAAGGGAAATCTGCGGTTCATGGCTGAGTTCTCACTTGAGTCTAAAATCAAGCTCCTAAGAAATCACTGAGTGTCCTGGAATCGGCGCGTTTTCTAGAAGAGGCAGAGTCTCCAGCTGACCACCTTCACGCCATACACATGTCTCTCTTGCTGCTTTGGTGGTTTTGGACATCTGGGTGCGTGTGCGGTTTCCAGCACCAGCTGGGGAGCCCCTGGGGATCTCACAGAGCCAGAAGGACTCCCTTCTCTTCTTCTAAGTCTTTGCTTCTCAAACCTTAATGAGCATAAATATCACCCAGAGATCTTGTGAAAATGCAGATTTTGATTCATTAGGTGTGGGGTGGGGCCCGAGATTCCCCCCCACCCCCTGTTCTAATATGCTCCCTGGGGATGCCGCAGGACCACATGGGAGCAGTGGGGTTCTAAACAGGCATGGGGTGGGCGGGGTGTTGGGGGTGGAGTCCCTGGGCTTCATTTTGACTTCCGGTCTGTGGCTTGGCCCCGAGTACATCCGGGTAGGTATGACTCTTACTTCCTAGTACACCCTAGTACTTATTTCTCAGAATCCCCAATGCTCACAGACCTTCGCAGGGCCCCCCGGGGACTGATTTGTGAACTAGGATGTGATTCTGGTTGATGAGCCCCAGAAGGTCCTACCTCCAGTCCTTCTTGTCACATGTCTTCCCAAACTCCAGACACGTCATCTGCCTCGTTTTGTCCGATGCATCTTTTGGTAGCCATGGAATAAAGAAAAAATGAACTGATGTTCCTTAGTCTCTGTTCATAAACATGAAGGCCAGAGCCCTGCTGAGCAAAAGGATGTATGAGTAAGTGTGGCTTTGCAGTGTTTAACCAAGCATCCTTACTTTTAAGGTTTGGCCTCTTCAAGCCTGGGATCCAGGACTTTGATGGTCAGGTTATTCAAGGGTGGTTGGGTTAGGACGTGGTTAAAATCCACACTAGGTGACAGCTCTTGAAAGACTGATTCGTAACCCAGGGCAGTGCTTTATCCATATGTGAGAGGGTGTTCTGCTAGAAAGACTACAATATTAGCATCTTTTCGACCGGCTGTCCCCTCCTTGTACTGAATACTAACTCACAGTCAGAGAACCACCAGATCGAGAGAGATTGAGACATCCTTGTGGTGGCTGCCACCTCCACCCTTCTGTTATTCCTACCACAGACACGGCTTATAGGTGCCTGCTAGAAATTTCGGACTATTTCCTTTAACTCTCGCACTGTCCCCTTTTCAGCCCATCCTTTGTTTTTTTTCCCATCTCAGTAATTTTTTTTGTGAAATAGAGTTCTGTTCTTGTCGCCCGCCTGCTGATGCCCTTCAGTGGGTTTTCGCTGCCTACGCCGTGTTTCCAAGACCTTGACGATTTTTGTCACCTTCACCCGTAGTGTCACTCATGTAAAGTCCTACTTTGGACTTAATTTTCAAAAATTTTTATCAAAATAATACCTCTACATAGTTTGACAAGTCAGAGAGTTTTAGAAAGACTAGGAGAAGCAGGGCTTCTCCCTGTCAACCCTCCCACCTCAAAGTCCTCCCCGGCTGAAGCAAGGCTTCTGATTCCTTGTGGTTTATATGTCAGTATCCACAGTGCAGTTACTATATTTCAGTAATGCCACAGTGTGCTTCCTATTTCTTGATGTTTTCATCTTAGGCTCTGTTGACCTCCCCACCTGAGGAAGATGTTAATTTAACCTGTAGCAGCCCTACCCACGTGCCCTTCTCTTCTCCCCAACGCTCACACATTTTAGCCAAGTCAGTGTTTACGGAATTATGACTTTGAAAATGTTGTTCATGGCTAAGTCGCAGTGCGTACCAGAATCAGATTTCATTTCATTACACCCTTTTTTCTAAAGTTAGTAATTATACCTGTTTCTTTTTTTAAAAAATATTTACTTATTTATTTCAGTGAGAGAGAGAGAGAGCGCAGGGGAGGGGCAGAGGGAGAGAGAATCTCAAGCAGACTCTGCACTGAGTGTGGAACCCAACACGGGGCTTGATCCCATGACCCTGAGATCATGACCTGAGCTGAAACCAAGAGTCAGACGCTCAACTGACTGCGCCACCCAGGCGCCCCTACCTGTTTCTTTTTTGTTTTGTTTCTTTCACTTGCTTAGTTGTCTTTATCATTTTTCATTCTTTCCCCAGCCCCCTGCTGTTACCTCTGACAGCATTATGGAATCCCTGTCTAAAGACCAATACCATCGGTGCTGTCTTGGTCTGTTCTGGCTACTGTAACAAGAGAGTGCAGACTGGGGGGCTGATGGATAACAGATAGCTGGAAGTCTGGGATCAGGGTGCTAGTGTGGTCAGGTGAGGGCCCTCCCAGGTCGCAGACTTATGTCTCACAGGGCAGAAGGGGCTAGGAAGCTCTGTGGGGGTCTCTTTATAAGGGCACTAATCCTATTCATGAGGGACCCACCCTCATGGTTTAAGCACCTCCCAAAGGCTCCCCCTGCCTCCTAATACCATCACCTTGGGGGTTAGGATTTCAACGTATGAATGGGGGGGGGGGGTGATGAACACACATTCAGACCGGAGCAGTAGCCCACCAGTTTCATCTTTTTGGAATCCTCTCTCTCCCTGTCTAACCTGGATAGACCACACTCAGGTGACTGCCTCCCTGTCTGGGGTGGCGCACATTACCACAGTGGGAACGTGATGCCCTGTTTTCTGGACCTCCAGTCTTCCTCTTTCTTCCCTCTCCTCTGGTGGAACACATTCTCCAGGAACTTACAAGAAAGGGTGCGTGGGAAGTCAAAACAATCTAAGACCAGACACATTTGGAAATCACCTTGTTAGCCCTTTCTGTTTGAAAGAAGGAACGTTGCAGGATGGAGTTAATTCTCTTGGAATTCTGAAGACATTCCTCCATTTGCTTCCAGTTTGCCGGGATGCTGTAGAAAGGTCTGCCGTTCAATTTCCATTATACATGAGCTTTTCTTCCCCCTCCCATCTCTCTGAAAGCTTTTAGAACCTTTCAACTCTAGTTTCTGAAATTTCACAGCAATATGGGTGTGACATTTTTTCCCCCTCAACTCATTGCTCTGAGTACTTGGTACTCCCTTTTCATCTGGGAGCTCGTGTCCTTAAATTCTTGGAAATTTTCTTGTATTATTTTATTGTTAATTTCCTCCATATGATTTTTCTTTTCTCCTCTCTTTCTCTTTGTAGTTCCATTGTCAGCGTCGGGCCTCAAGAAGTAATCCTCCACTTGATTAAAACGTGTTTTCTCTCTTAGTTCTCACTGCTTTGTCATATTGCTTTATTTCTTAAATAATGTCCTCAACTTTATCTTACAATTCTTCCTTTCCTCCATCTCACTCACTATCCAGTCTTTTGTAAAAAAAAAAAAAGTTTTTTTCTTATGTTTTCATTTTGAACTAATTATAGATTCATAAGTTGTAAAGATAGTACAGAGGTCGCGCGGACTCTTCACCCACTTTCTATCAAGGATTCTATCTTCTGTAACTACAGGACAATGTCAAAACCAGGAATCTGACTTTGGTATAGTGTATGTGTGTCTAGTTCCATGTCATTTTTTTTTAATTAAAGATTTTATTTTTTTTTTTATGCGAGGTGGGGGAGAAGCAGAGGGAGAGGGAGAGAGAACCTCGGGCGGACTCCTCACTGAGTGCAGAGCCCAACACAGGGCTCGATCCCATGACCCTGAGATCATGACCTGAGCCGTAACCAAGAGCTGGACGCTTAACCGACTAAGCTCCCCAGCTCCCCTCCATAACATTTTATCACGTGTGTAGATTCATGTGACCATTACCACAATCAAGACTCAGAACTGTTATTGCCATCCTAATTTTAAGAACTCGTTCTTATTTTCTGAAAGTTCCTCTCTCATCCTTTTGTTACAATTTGGTGGAGACATTGTCTTCTCTCTCTGAGGATATGTGTGTCTGTGAGTCTGTCTGTGTGTGTGTGTGTTTCTTTTGCTCCAAAAAGGTTTGTTTTGGAGCCTTTCTGCAAATGTCTGCTGATTCTAAATGTTCACATTTAAAAAGGAGGTGCCGCAAGTTGATTGGAAGGACTTTGGGTGAACTTGAACCAGTGGGCCTCCCTTGACAGCAGTAGAGGGGAGACGCAACCGTTTCATTGGAGGATTTTCAGATATCAGAATATATACGTCTTTCCTCTTAAGCTAATCTGTTCATGGAAAATAGCCCTCCAGTCCTCTCTTAGGGGGTATGTGCAGCTCGAGCTCTGGATGCTGACTAGAAAGAGATTCAGGGGGAGGGCTAGTGAGCTGGGCTCACACACCTTGCAGGCACACTTGTATTTTTACTGCTCCAGACCCCCTCCCTCACCAGTGCCTAGTGGCCCTGACAAGGAACCCCCCAGCTGGGATTCAGACCTCATTGGAAAAGGTATTGCCCGGAGGGCAGAGACGTTTGCTGGGTTCCCTGGGCCAGGGCTGGTCCATAGAAAACACTGTTCTTGGGGTGAAGGTGCACAGAAGCCAACAGATGAAAGAGCCACAACCAGGACTGGTGAGCAGGAAGCTCCCCTCCGGCTGGCAGGGGCGGTGGGCAGGTACACAGTGGGAGTGGGGCAGTGGGAGCTGGCTCCCTACAGGATGGTGCAGTGCCCATGTGTGCAGGGCAGTGGCAAGCTGGTCACCAGGCCCGGGCTCCGAGCCCACTGGGAGGGGCCGTCCACCCTGGGCTCACCGCTAAGACCCAGCACCACTGGATATTGTGTGTATCCATAGTCTCGGGGGGCAGGCACAGCAGCAGGAAGAAGAAAAAACCTTAGCATCCCTGATCCTGGAGTGGCCCCCTCCTCTTGCACAGTCCCTCCCTCACCCTCTGCCAAGAAGGCAACACATGAGGCTCCCTTCAAAGGAGAGCAGCTTGGCACCATCCATAAGCGCTGAGTCAATTCTCCAGAATTTGGAGCCGAGAGGCAGTAAAATGACCGTTGGCATGAAGGAATAAAATATAATGCAAAGTGTCAGTCTATTGATGCATTTTATAAAATTGGGACATTTTGTTTCATTAATGATTTTTACTTGTTCTGTGCTTTCTGTGGTACTTTGCATTTGGATTTCTTTTCTGTGCTTGGAGAGTTTAAAAATACCTATTACAGGGGTGCCTGGGTGGCTCAGTCATTAAGCGTCTGCCTTCGGCTCAGGTCATGATCCCAGGGTCCTGGGATCGAGCCCCGTGTTGGGCTCCCTGCTCAGGGAAGGCCTGCTTCTCCCTCTCCCACTCCCCCTGCTTGTGTTCCCTCTCTCACTGTCTCTCTCTCTGTCTGTCAAATAAATAAATAAAATCTTTAAAAAATAAATAAAAATACCTATTACAGTAAAACAAAAGGAGTATTAAAAATGCATTTATAGTCAAAAGGTCAAAGACGCACTTGTGAACTGTGGCTCTGAGAGGCCTGCCTGTAACTGCCTGCCTCAGGATAAATGCAGGCATAGACCTCCTTCTGCTCCCCCTTTCTAAAACGAGAAACACGCCCAAAATATGTCGGAAGTGTGGAAACGTGTTGGAAAAAAGGCAGGTTACTCTTCTGCAAAGGAGGAGCGTTCTCTCCTTAAGTGGAGAAATGTTTCTTCTTCAAGTTCTTTGTTGTTGTTTTAAACCAGAGTGCATGGTTAGCATCTGCCTTCTGACTGATAGATGTCAGGGTTCTGAGTCTTTCAGAGGCCAAGTCTTCACCAACTGTCTGGGCTTCATCAGAGATCTTCTTGCGCTTCTAAAAAAAAAAGGGAATTGAGAAATCAAGGTGATGTACCTATGGAATGGGAAAAATGCAGACGGTGTTTAGTCTGAAGTCAGACACGAGCTATAATCTGACATGAGCAGCATGCGCTACCGAGTAAACTCATGGATCGAAACCCAGAGACACATCTTCCCGTGCCCTCCTACTCACTCCCCTGGTGACTTGGACAAGTGACATGATCTGCGTGGGCCCGTTTTGACATCTTTAAATACTATAACAGTTTCCCCATCTACCTTTCAGGGTTGTCAGGGGGATCCGAGAGATACACAGAGGTGGTGCTTTAAAACTGTATTCCCACCATCAGAAGTATTTTTAAAACTCTTCATTTAGATGACACCAGATTGAAACAGGGAATGTAAGCCCGAACATAGAAAGGATGCCATTTCATGAAAAGCTAGTCTGTCTTTTTGAGATCTGAGAGGCAGAACCCAGAAATCATGTTCAAGACTCTCTCCATTCCTAATATTCTCTTCTTGGTGTTATACATTTTGTTGTAGGTTATAAGCATTTGAACATGCTCTAAATACTCAGTAGCAGGGACAGATATGGAAATGTAAGGCTGTGATTCTATTAGCATTTTTGAGTCCCAGAGGAAAGAAAATGACTCAGGCAGACAGATCCTTTTGGATCGGAGAAGTAGGCTGTTTCTCAAAGGGGGTAGAGATCTACTAGTTTGAGTCCAGGTACTTCATGAGAGACTCTAGAAACTTAAGTGATAAAATGGAGGTATAAAAATTGTCCAGGTTTTTATTTCTTTTTTGAAGATTTTATTTTATTTTTTAATGAATAGATCTTTTTTTTTAAAGATTTTATTTATTTAGTTGACAGAGAGAGAGACAGCGAGAGAGGGAACACAAGCAGGGGGAGTGGGAGAGGGAGAAGCAGGCTTCCCGCCGAGTAGGGAGCCCGATGCGGGGCTTGATCCCAGGACCCTGGGATCATGACCTGAGTTGAAGGCAGACGCTTAACGACTGAGCCACTCAGGCGTCCTGAAGATTTTATTTTATTTTTTAAGTAATCTCCACATGCAATGTGGGGCTCGAACTTAGAACCCCAAAATCAAGAGTCTCATGCGCTACCAACTGAGCCAGCCAGGCACCCTTTGTCCAGTTTTCTATAATCAGTTATGAGAGAGGAAAATACTAGCAAATGACCTTGGCCTACCATTGAGGGTTGTATCCTTGACCAAAGTCATGATGGTAGATAATCATGGTTATGACAAACAAGATAGAGCATAACAAGTAACAACTCTACATTTATATAACAATTAAAAATTGTTTTTAGTTATATTTTTAACTTTATGGCATTTAAATAATCACACTGCCTATGCAAAAAGCCCTAAGTTTATACAACATAGATTCACAGAATATAGACACACTAAACTGGATCAGATATTTGGTCTAATAAACTAATATGTTCATTGTAGTAAATAATTAAACATTTACTTAACAGTCACTTAGAAGATACGGGGAAAACTGAATGATCTCTGCTTTCAAACTGAGCAAAACAAGCAGTCTTGAGGTGATTGATTGGGTGCCCCCTTTCCTTTCTGAATGTTACAGAAAAGCATGTGGACTCATGATTGCACAGACCAGCTTTGCCGTTTACCAGCGGTGTGCCTTTGGACAAATGACCTCTTTGAGCTCCACCTCCCGCAGCACTAGCCTCACAGGGTTACCCTAGGGACTAGCAGGAATAGTACCTTGCTCCCAGGAGCCTCGGGAACTGATATGTTCCCTTACTGTGTTCTCACTCTTGCATATGAACAGGGATCCCACGAAAATTGAGGAAGTAGGCCTGCTGACATTTCTTTTCTTTTTTTTTTTTTTTAAGATTTTATTTATTTATGTGAGAGAGAGCAAGAGGGAGAGGACAAGTGGGGTGAGGGGCAGAGGGAGAAGCAGGGTCTCCGCTGAGCGGGGAGTCCGATGCGGGGCTCAATCCCGGGACTCTGGGACCGTGACCTGAGCCAAAGGCAGATGCTTAACCAACTGAGCCACCCAGGGGCCCCGCCTGCTGGCATTTCTTATGGAACCTGAGGTTTGGATGGATATCCTTGGTGGAAACCCATTTGGCCACACGTGTGAATCTACTTCTGGACTCCCTTCTGTTCTGTTGACCTTTTGTACTTACCATACTGTCTTGAATACTGTAGCTTTATAGGATGTCTTGAGATTGGATAGTATTACTTTTCCAACTCTGGGTTTATTTTTCCAAAATACTGATTAGAAGTCGTGAGAGTAGACATTTTTGTCTTGTTCTGATCTTAGGGGAAAGTGTTTAGTGTGTCATCTTTAAATACGATGTTAGCAGGGCGCCTGAGTGGCTCAGTCGGTTGGGCGTCTGCCTTCAGCTCAGGTCATGGTCTCAGGGTCCTGGGATCGAGCCCCACATCGGGCTCCGGAAGTCTGCTTCTCTCTCTCCCTCTGTTTGTGCTCCCTTTCTCTCTCTCTGGCAAATAAATAAATAAAATCTTTAAAAAAATAGGATGTTAGCTATAAGGGTTTTTTTTTTTTTAAATAATGGACCTTACTCTTTAGAACATTTTTATATTTACAAAAATTGAGCAGATAGTACAAGAGGGTTTGCATAATACCCACACCTAGTTTCACCTCTTACTAACGTCTTACATTAGCCTTGTATTTACATAAAATGAGTCAATATCAATATATTATTATTAACTCATGTCCATAGTTCATTCAGATTTCCTCATTTTTTACCAAATGACCTTTTTTCTGTTCTGGGATCCCATCCAGGATACCGTATTACATTTCATAATCATGTCTCTTTAGGCTCCTCTTGCTTGTGGCCGTTTCTCAGACGCTCCTTGTTCTTGGTGACGTTGGCACTTTTGAGGGATACTGATCAGGTATGGTGTAGGATACACCAGACTTCGTCTGATGGTTTTCTCATGATAAGACTGGGATTGTGGGTTGCTTGGAGGAAGACCACAGAGGTGCAGGACCTCTTTCAGCCTTTCATATCAAGGGTACCTGCTGTTAACATGACTTGTGACTGTTGATGTTGACCTTGATCGTCCGACTGAGGTGTGTTTTTCAGGCTTCTCCACTGTAAAGTTACACCTTACCCCCCACCCCCATTTCCATACTCTGTTCCTTGTAAGGGAGTTACTGCTTGCAGCCCACATCTCCTTTTCGAAGACAGAGTGTCTACATAAACTATTTGGGACTCTGTGCAGGAGTTTTGTCTCTTCTCTCACATTTATCAGTTTATGCAATCATGTGTTTATATCTGCATGGATGCATGGATATTATTTTGGCTCTGATCCAGAACTACTTCATTTATTTTGTTGCTCACACTTGCCCTGTTTTGGTCAGTGGAAGTTCTGTCATTTGGCTCCTGTACCTGTGCTCCAGTGACATACCCCCACTGATGGGGTTGTTTTTGTTTGTTTCTTAAAGTGATTCCTTAGTTTCTGGTGCTACCACATACTTCAGGCTCATGTTGTGTATTTCCAGCCCCAGTCCAAGAGTCAGCCTATTTCTCCAAAGAGCCCTGGCTCTTTTTATTGGAGAAGGGGATTAGAATCCAAGGTGTGGATGCTAAGTGTGTTCCTTGCTCCTGCAGTGCTTTTTTAAACGCCTTTCCAGTTGAGGAAGCATAGAAATAGTTATGTTTTGTAGACGGTGCATACACACTTACCTATATGTAACCATCTGTATCTATCTTAAGCCAAACTCTCTATCATCCATTATCACATGGATTGTCCTAGCCTGTCTTTAAATTCCCACTCCCAACAGTGAGAATTTGGCGGCCGCCATTCATCGTTCATCTCAATTGTTCAGTTCCAGTATACAAATTGGGCAGTATCTGAATTGTTAACTCCGACTCCCACCGAAAACAACCTTATCAGGGGTGGCTGGGTGGCTCAGTCAGTGAAGCGTCTGCCTTTGGCTCAGGTCATGATCTCGGGGTCCTGGGATCGAGCCCCACATTGGGCTCCATGCCCATCAGGGAGTCTGCTTACAGATTCTCTCTCACCCTCGCCCTTTGCCCCTCTCCACGGTTGTGCTCTCTCTCTCAAATAAATAAGTAAAATCTTGGGGTGCCTGGGTGGCTCAGATGGTTAAGCATCTGCCTTCGGCTTGGGTCATGATCCCAGAGTCCTGGAATCGAGCCCTACATCCAGCTCCTGGCTCAGCAGGGAGCCTGCTTCTCCCTCTGCCTCTCCCCCTGTTCATGCTCTCTCTCTCTCTGTATCTCAAATGAATAAATAAAATCTTTAAAAAAAAAAAACAAATAAGTAAAATCTTAAAGAAAGAAAACAAATTTATCAACTAGAATTTCATTCTAATATGCAGCCACTTTTGCCTTGAGTTTTACAGATTTTGCTCATATCCAAAGCAACTAGGATCAGCACGTTTTCTCTATCCCTCTCAGTGATGAAGTTTCATACGTTTGTAGTACAGCTAGATTCTCTCACCACAGTGTGCATTCCCTCCTGGAATCCTCCACCTCCGAAATGATTTTTTTTTTAATTTACATTCATTAAGGCTCACTCTTTGTGCTGTAAATTTCTGTGGGTTTTGACAGTTGCATAATGTCACATATCTGCCATTACAGTATCATACAGAATGTTTTTAGTGCCCTAAAAATCCTGTGCTTCACCTACTCATCCCTCCCCTCTTCCTCTCGAACTCCTGGCAACCACTGATCATTGTATTCTCTCAATAGTTGTGCCTTTTCCAGAATGTCATATAATTGGATTCATATAGTACGGAGCCTTTTTATGCATGCAGGGTGCTAAGAAATACACGTTGATTATCAGTCAGCACCGAGCATATTATCACCAGGATTCCAGTTTCATAAAGTAATGGGAAGTGTATTTTTGTTGTTACCTCATTTAGCAAGGGTTCCGATGTAGCTTACATTTTTTAAAGTAAACTTTTTATTGGGGGTCTAGGAAAACTGGTGAGGGCTTTATTTTCGTTCCTGTCATAGGGTTGTTTAATGCCTGAACTCAGATAACGTATGTTATGCTTTTAGATCTTGTCTTCAAATTAGGGCTTTGTGAGCTCTGTGGTTTTTTTAATGACTTTTTAAATGTTGTGTTTCTGTGCTGATGATAATATTTAGAAATTTAAAAAATATTCTGGATCATCAGGATGACCATGGCATTGTGTCTTGCTGTCCAATTCCAGCCCACGTACGTATATGTGGGTATAATTCTCCTCGATCCCAGCAGTTCTTGGCTGATGAGAAAAGAAGGTGTACTCAATATAGAATGATGTGTTTGCTTCCGTGAGAAGTGTATAAAGGGTGTCTCCACAGCTAGAATGAAAAACAGCAGGACAAGCCCAAAGGACCCATACCATAGTCTGTGTCACATTCACGTTTCAAGAGCAATGTAGTATTAATGACACAAGCTTTATCTGTCATCATTAAATTATTGTTGTTAAGTAGAATTTTACTTTTATAGCTTTTATTTTTAATATGAATATTTATGTTTAGAACTATGGAATACGGAGCCATAAACAGAATACGTATCCAGATGTGTGGTTATATTTAATGAAATAATTTAAACAAAATGATTTATGCTGAGCGGTGTCGAAGAATGTTTTTTAACTTTCTAACTATATGCAACTCAAGACAGGAAAACAATGGCTGAGCACATGGCAAGTTTTCAGTAAATATTAGTAGCTGTTGTTATGGGCTTACATAATGGGCGCTTTCTGTCATATGCTAGTCTAGCCTGGCTGTCTTCCCTTCCCCACATTTTGGCATTCACTCTGTCCTGCAGCTCCGGCAAATTGTCCTCTCCCTCTGCTCACCCCCCCACGCCCAAAGCAGCAATTAGCATGGTCCACACCGGCCTCCCAGATGCCACTGCACTGGACGCAGTCTGTCCTGCCCCCCCTTTTCTGCAGGGCTGCCCTCCGGGGTGGCATTCTTCTCTTGGTCTTTCTGCCACCCCCCCCTAGCTTTTTGCTCTTCTTATTCTTTAAATACTAGTGTTCTCTGAGATTCCCCCTTTACCCGAACCTCTTTTTGTTTTTACTCTGTCGTCCTTAACTATAATTTTTTTAAATTGACACGCAGCAATAGGGACTTTGTGTGTATACGTGTAGCATGGTAAATCTTAACACATGTATAGATTTGTGTAACCATTCCCACTAACAGGGCACAGACCAGTGCCGTCCCTCCAGAGACCCCCTTGTCCTCTTGTTTGACAACCATACCCTGCCCCATCCCTAACCCGTAGCAGCTACCACTGACTGCTCTGTTCTCCATCACTTTGGGTGTTTTTGAAAGTATCACATAAATGGAATCATACGTAGGAACTTTGTTAGTATTCCGCTTTCATTTTTCTGTTGTGCTTTTTATTATATGTCTTTGTACGGCACTGTATTCATGGTTACCAGGGATGACAATGTATATACTTAACATTTCTATAGTCTACTTAGAACCAGTATTTTACCACTTGAATTTGGGCATAGAAACCTTACTAGCATGCAGCCCCTCTACCCTGCCCCTGTATGGTGTCCTCGTCTGTGTATTACCCTTCTGTGCATTGAGCCCCAGGCATTGTGACTTTTGCTTTCAACCGTCAAATACTAAGGAGCTTAATTAGAGGAGAATCTATTCTGTTTACCCAGATATTTTTCACTTGGATTGCTTTTCCTTCATTTCCGACGTTCCAGATCGCCTAGACTAGACTGTCTAAAGGACTTACTTTACTGACAACAAAGTCTCTTAGCACTTCTTTATCTGAGAATGAATTTCTCTCTTTCCCCTTTACTCCTGAAGGGGACTTTCACTAAATATGGAGTCCTGTGTTGACAGTCCTTTCCTCTCAGCAGGTTTACAATTCTTGTTACCCTTCCTTCTGGCCTCCCCGAATTCTGATAAGAGCTACACAGTCTTTCAAATCTCTCTTCACCTCTAAGACTTTCTTTTCTTGGGGTGCCTGGGTGGCTCAGTCATTTAAGGGTCTGACTCTTGATTTCAGCTCAGGTCATGATCTCAGGATTGTGAGATCGAGCCCCCCGTCAGGCTCTGCGCTCAACAGGGAGTCTGTTTGATATTCTCTCTCCTTCTCCCTCCGCCCCTCCCTGCTCCTCCACACTCTCTCTCTCTAAAATAAATGAAAAAGAAAAAAAAAAAAAAGACTGTCTTTTCTTTCTTCAGTGCCCAGTAGCTTGGGTACAACATGTCTAGGTGTGGATTTCTGTATGTCTGTGTTGTTTGAGGTTTGCCAAGCTTCCTGAATGTGTAGGTTTACAGTTTGTTGTTGTGTTTCACCACATTTAAGAAAATGTCGGCCATTACTTCTTCAAATATTTCTGCTGCCCCATACTCTTTTCTTCTTTTTCTGGGACTCTGATAATAGGAATGTTTGACCTTTTGCCATTGTCCCACAGGTCCCTGGAGCTGTGTTCATCAACCCCCACCCTGCCACATGAAGTCTCCTTTCTTCTTGTACAGATTAGATCATTTCTATTGACCTGTCTTCTAGTTCGCTGACTCTTTCCTCTGTCATCTCCATACTGCTTTTGAGCTCATCCGCTGAGTTTTTCTAATTCATTTATTGTATTTTTCAGTTTCAAAATTTGCATTTGGTTCTTTTTTTTTTTTTTTTTTTTGAGAGAGAGAGAGCACGAGCAGGGAGGGACAGAGAGAGAGGGAGACAGAGAATCTCGAGCAGGCTCCATGCCCAGCACAGAGCCCAGCACGGGGCTTGATCTCACGACCCTGAGATCCACACCAAGAGTTGGATACTTAATTGGCTGAACCACCCATGCGCCTCCCCCTCCTGCATTTGGTTCTTTTCTATGTCTTCTGTTTCTTTGCTGAAATTTTCTGCCTTGTCATTTGTCTCAAGAGTTTTCACTTTTACTTATTGGGGCATGTTTGTGCTGATTGCTTTAAAGTCCTTGCCAGAAAACTCCAACAACTGTGTCACCTCAGCATTGGCATCCATTGACATTGGTATCATCTTTTCTCATGCAACTCGAGATCTTCTGGTTCTTCACATGCTGAGTAATTTTGGATTGTATCCCGGACATTTTGATTCTTATGTTATACGATACTGATTCTTGTTTAAATCCTACAGGGATGTTGATACTTTTTGGTTTAGCACACATTTGACCTGATTGGGTTGAGGCCACAAGTTCCAACTAGCTTTCTATGGCTTGTGGTTCCAGTGTTGACTAAGTTTTCTGTTTTCACAGTGCTATTTGGATCTGTCCCATTTGTGCACCCACCAGTGGCCAGTCTGGGAGCTGGGTGTTTTTCTGTTCTGTAGTTCATATCCATGGATGCACAGCTCAGAGGGGTCCCAGAATTCAGAAACGACCTTAAGGAGTTTCTTTCCTAATCTCCTTCCTCTGCTTGGTCTTCTTGGCACTTTCTGGTCTCTAGGGCTCCCTTTTTTATTCCTCCAGCCCCCAGTCTGGGGCTTTAGTTACCCCACTCTGCTGTATACTTCCCACTATATATAGTAGGGTTTCTTCTCATTTTCTTTAACCTGATCTGAGTCTGATTTTTTTTATTCTTTTGGCTTTTTATTTAAAATTTTTCTCAAGCCTACAGAAAAGCTGAGGGTATGCCCTTCCTGCATATCTGGTCACTCTTCATCTGCATTGACCAGTTTTTACCATTTTACACCTGTTTTCTTCCTTTTTTGTATACTTTGTTTTCCAGCAAACCATATAAAAGTCAGGTGAATGTGTCTCCTAAATACTTCAGCATGCATTTCCCAAGAACTAGCATGTTCTCTTACATAACCACGGTTATCATTAGCAGCCAAGAAACCTAACTTTTACATGGGATATTGCTTAATATGGAGCCCATATTTGAATTTCTCCAGTTGCCCCAGCAATGTCCTTTAACCACTTTCTTTTTTTGAGGTGTTTTTCTTCGGCATTCATTCAGAATTTAAGCATTGCATTTAGTTGTCATGTGTCTTTAATGTCCTTGAATTTAGAACATCTGCCTCACTTTTTTTTCCTTCAAGAGAGTGAGTGAGAGTGAGCAGAGGGGAGGGGCAGAGAGAGGGGGAAAAAGAGAGTCCCAAGCAGTCTCCATGCCCACCACAGAGCCCAATACAAGGCTTGATCTCATGACCCTGAGATCACGACGAGCCAAAATCAAGAGTTGGACACTTAACTGACTGAGCCACTCAGGCTCCCCTTGGCCCATTGATGTTTTTAAAAAGTTCATGGCCAATTGTCTTGGATTTCACAATCTGGATTTTCCCGAGTGTTTCCTTATAATATGATTCAAATTAAACATTTTTGGTAAAAAGACCACATAAGTAAAGTTGTGTACTTCTCACCGCATGACATCAGGAAACCTAAAGTGACAGTTTGTCTCGTTATTGCCGACCTTAAGTTTGCTCACTTGGTTAAGGTGATATGTGCTGTTTTTCTTCATTGTGAAGGTACCTTTTCCCCTCTGTAACTAGGCAGGAATTCATGGGGTGATACTTTGAGACTAGGGATACACTGGTTCCCAGCAGCCCTTAACCCAGTAGTTGGGTGGTTGGTTTTTTTTAGTTGAAGTATAGTTGACGCACAATGTTACTTTAGTTTCAGGGGTGAAACATAGTGATTTGATAACTCCATCTGTTACTGTGGAATAGTATGCTTACCAGAGGTATGGCTGCTGTCGCACCAGGCAGCACTATTCCGGTGCCACTGACTATATTCCCTATGCTGTACCTTTCATCCCTGAGACTCACTCCTTCCATAACTGGAAGCCTGGACCTCCCACTTCCACCCATTTTGCCCATCTCCCGTCCTACCTACCCCTGACAATGCCCAGTTTGTTTCATGTATTTATGGATCTGTTTCTGCTTTTTTGTTGTTTGTGTGTTTCTTTTATATTTTAGAATCCGCATATAAGTGAAGTCATATGATGTTTGCCTTTCTGTTTTTGGCTTACTTCACTTAGCATCGCACCCTCTAGGTCCATCCATGTTGTCACCACCTGGCAAGTTCTCATTCTTTTTATGGCTGAGTGAAACTCCATTGTATTTATATAGACCACATCTTCTTTATCCATTCATCTGTCTCTGGACACTTAGGTTGCTTCCATGTCTTGACTATTGTAGACAATGCTACAGTAAACATAGAGGTGCATATATCTTTTCAAATTAGTGTTTTTATTTTCTTTGGGTAAATACCCATTGGTGGAATTACTGAATTATATAGTATTTCTATTTCAAAATTTTTGAGGACTCTCTGCACTCTTTTCCATAGTGGCTGTAGTAATTTACATTCACACCAACAGTGCACGAGATTTCCTTTGCTCTGCATCCTCGCCAGCACTTGTTCTTTCTTGTCTTTTTGAGCCTAACCATTCTGACAGGTGTGCCTCATTATGGTTTTAACTTGCATTTCCCAATGATGAGTGATGTTGAGCATCTTTTCATACGTGTCTGCTTGTCATCTGTATGTCTTCTTTGGAAAAGTGTCTTCTCAGGTCCTCTACCCGTTTTTAATCAAATTATTATTATTTTTTTGGTGTTGAGATGCCTAAGTTCTTTACACATTTTTAGTATTAGTCCCTAGCATATATGTCATTGCAAATATTTATTCACTGTGCAAAGGCTTTTTGTTGTGGTATAGTCCCAGTAGTTTATTTTTGCTTTTATTTCCTTTGTCTCAAGCAGCATATCTAGAAAAATTTTGTCAAAGAAGTTTGACATGTCAAAGAAACTCCTGCCTCTGCACCTGGTGGTTTTAACATCTATTGATGATCTTTCCCTGAATCAATCGTTATATAGATGGTTACCAAATGGTGTGAATCTTTGCTTTTTATGGGTGATAAAACTATACAAAAAAGCCTGGAAGTGATTATATAAAAGTCATAATGGCAGTTACTTTGGGGGAAGAGGGAAGAGGTAGTGATTAGATAGTTGGAGGCATGGGGGGCGGGAAGGAGAAGAAAGGTGTCGAGGTGTTTGCAGCCACCTTTTTCTTGACCTGGGTGATCATTAAATGGACATTTACTTTGTAATAATTCACTGAACTGTACATACATTTTCTGTACATGTACTTTATGTGAAAAAGGTTAAGATTTTAGCATGGATGTTTCACAATAATATTTACATTTGTGTTTCAAGGATTCATTGCTCACCATGGCTTATTTAATATTTTATATTATTTTACCATGACTTAATCTGGATTTCTCTTTTTTCCACTCAGTTCTTCATCATCTGAAAATACTTCTTCTAGTAATTTTTTTTCAGGGAAAAAAAGTTTATATGCACACATACTTTGGGGGATGTTATAATGATAATTGTCTCTAAAATGTTTTTCTAAGTGGCACCTGGGTTGCTCAGTCAGTTGGGCTTCCGACTCTTAGTTTCAGCTCAGGTCATGATCTCGGGGTCTTGAGATGGAGCCCCGCATCGGGCTCCGTGCTCAGTGGGGAGTCTGCTTGGGATTCTCGCCTGCTCTGTACTGCTCCCCCTGCTCATGTGTGGGCATACGCTCCCTCTCTCAAATAAATAAGTTAATTTAAAAAAAAATGTTTTTCTAAGATACATGTATCGTTCTCTCTTAGAAAAATTACATGTAAAATATATCTCCTAAGATAAATATATACAGATATATGTATATATAAGCAGATGGATATATACACATGTACAGACAAACATATAAAGTATCTGTGTACACATACGCACACATATGTACATGCATGCACTCACATGGGCACATAGAACCATCCATTTTTGCACACCGTTCATTTCTATTTTTCTCCAGCTCTGAATACTTCTGCATGCTTTCTACAAATGCAAGCTAGTCCAGCAGATTATACCCTCAGGCACTGAATATTAGTGCAACATGGGGCAAATGCACTCAGCCACTTAGCCCTCTTACATTGAATGTGATTTGCATATGTTATTTACTCTACTTGGTCTGTCTCCTTGCCGCTGAGTTTGTGTTTTGACAGTTCGGAGCTATAACGGCTGACAAAAGTGTCCAGGTGATATTGCTAAGTTTATCATGGAGAAATATAGGAAGACGATCTTGCTGGATCTTAAAAGAGGACTTGTAGGGCAGTCCCGGTGCCTTTGCAGTGCAGTGAGGTTAAAGGTGGGCAGGCAGTTAAGGATTTGGGACAATTCTCCGATGCTCTGGGAAGAGCGAACGGAAAAATCACTGAGTGGTGGCTGGATGTCACTCTGGCCCAAGGCCTGGCAGTGGCTCCGGGGCCCCAAACAGATGGGAGTGGTTACCTGTGCACTATCCTGCAAGAACTTGACTGTCAAACACTCTTCAGTTCTGATCCATTTAGCGTCCTATTTCCTGCAGAAACCGGCTGGGCGAGCGCTTCCCGACTCCCTCTCATCCATGAGCCTCCACCACAGCTCGGCTAGATTTTGAATCCTTAGGTCACAGCCTAAGGTGTCCCTCACACCTTTTTACTAAATATTTAGTGTTTCACTCTACCATTTGAGAGCGTCAGAATGTTTTTTTCCGAAATTCAGAAAGTTCACGAGATCTTTCTAGACCTTTCAGAGCTCAGTGAGGTGTTTTTTTTTTTGGTTTGTTTTGGGTTTTTTTTTTTTGGTTTTTTCCTTGACACGAAGACTCAAGTGTTTTTTCAGCTCAAGGAAAATTCATTATTTATTCAGTCGTTGTTCCTCCTTCTGTTTTCCTGGATTTTTTTTATCCCTGTCTTTTTGATTTTCCCCTCCCGTATTTTGTCCTCTCTAGCCTTTTTCTGTGACTTCTGGGAAATCATTCAAGCTTGTTGTCTAAATCTTGTATTTAGATTGCCCTCTGTTTAATTGCCTTCCTTGTGGTTTTTAATTTGACAATTGTATTTCTGTCTGGATACAGTGTGTCTAGTAACAAAGTTGTTACCTCACTGTGGCTCTGTGTTCCCTTTGCACTCAGTTACTGTCCTCTTGAATCTTGTTTTTTTAAAAAAGAAACCGGTTCCTCAAGATTTCTCCTTTTCTGGAAGGAATTGTCTTCTCTTGGGCAGAAGAGGTGAGGGAGGGAGAGGATGTTCCCTCACTTTGAGCTCTTTCTTTACACCTGCTGCCTGTTTGCTCCTCTTCCTACAAGGGAGATCAGTGTCCATCTACTGTTAGAAGTGGGGAAGGTTCGAGGCACCTGGGTGGCTCAGTCAGTTGAATGTCTGCCGTTGGCTCAGGTCATGATCCCAGGGTCCTGGGATCGAGCCCTGTGCCGGGCTCCCAGCTCAGCAGGGAGTCTGCTTCTCCCTCTCCCTCTGACCCTGCTCACTGCTTGTGCTCTCTCTCTCTCTCTCTCAAATAAATAAAATCTTAAAAAAGAAGAAGTGGGGAAGGTTCCTCTATGTCAGCATAGGCCTCTGGGACAGTTTTAGGCCCAGATGAAGGAAGAAGGAAGGGGACCTGTGCTTTCTACCTGGACTCATTCACCTGTCCCTGCTGAAGATGTGAGCAGATGTAGTAGCCAAGGGGGTTTCTCCTAGGCCTCCAAAGCCTGAGCAGGTCCCAGAGGCTCTGGTTGGGTGTGCTGGAGTTCCCCACCAACTGCCCCTTTGTGGAGTGCCATGAGCGAGTTACAGCTTCTTTGCTGAGTCACAGGATTGGTCTTTCCTTCTGTTCCCAGGTTCTGTTCCATATTTGACCTTTCTTCCTAGTGATATTGTTAGAGGTCACCCCCCATTCTAAATCTCCATTGTAGGGGGTAGAGGGAGTAGAACAAATACCCTCAAGAAAAGCTCTTTTATTCACTCGTTGTTGTTGTTTTTAAAGATTTTATTTATTTATTTGACAGAGACACAGCGAGAGAGGGAACACAAGCAGGGGGAGCGGGAGAGGGAGAAGCAGGCTTCCCGCCGAGCAGGGATCCCGATGCGGGGCTCGATCCCAGGACCCTGGGACCATGACCTGAGCCGAAGGCAGACGCTTAACGACTGAGCCACCCAGGCGCCCCTATTCACTCTTTGTTTTAACATTTGTCTTTAAGTGTGATGAGCAATAGAAGCAAAAGACCTGATAGCATAATGACTTCACAACCACCAGCACCCACCGTGAGTACAAAAAGGCCCCAAACTTATCTGAAAATACGCAGCATGCGTTCTGCCTTTAGATAGAATGTACCGACACTTGCAATTGGGAGTAGAGAACATTTATGAAGTATAATTGGAGTCTGGTATTTCGATATCATGTATTTCTTCCTGCTTTTGACCCCATCTGTCCTGTGTCATACTTTACGTTGTCCGTTGTTCCTTTCTGCATCAGAACGGCCACTGCACTCAGTGTCTCACATTAACACAGGATTGGAAATAATAATCTTCTCAGAACCCAATGCAAATCCTTACCAGGAAGCAAAAGATCAGTTTCTCTCGTAGGCTGGAGTGTCCGGAATCCTAAAGAGTCACCTGGTGGTTTCTCCACCTGTTCTCTGCAAGCTGCGTTTAATTTGCTGGTTCGAGCCTGTGGTTGGGGGAATTCCCACCTTAGCCTGTGGGCTGCAGGGTGGGGATTCCCCCAGGCTCCCTGCCCTTGGAAATCTGGGAAGTTCCTACCAGCTGATGCCAGCAGAGCAACCCCCCAGTGGCAGGCTAAACCTTTTAAAAACGGATCTGACAGTATGTTTCAAAGTCCACTCAGCAGTCCTAACCACAGGTTGTTAACTTAAGGAAATGAGACAAAAGAAGGAAAATGATCACGAAGGAAAAAATCCGTTGACTCATTATGTATAAATATAGAAGCATGCTCTGTACCGCACAATGGGCTATTTTTAATGAGTGTTTATTTAATGGAATGAATATTTTGTAACCATTAGAAATTATAACTGTGAATGGAGACTGTAGCAACATGAAAGAGCACAAAAGGTATCATGTTCATGGGGCAAAAGGCTTATGTGTTGCAATTATATAAAAATAATATGTTTATGTCAGATCTTAGGAGAGAACACATAGAGGTGATTACTGGGGCATTTGGATAACTTTTGACTTCCCCCCCCCTCATTTATAAACTGCTATTAAATAATTTTTATCGCTTAAAAAAATAGAGTTGGTTTTGTAAACAAACAAACAAACTAGTAATCAGAAGAGGTTTACCAACCAAATGAAAAACTTTGTGTTTTGTCTGAGATTAAAAACATTAACCCCCTTGGGATGCCTGGCTGGCTCCATCAGAGGAGTCTACAGACTCTTGATCTCAGGGTCATGAGTAGGAGCCCCACCTTGGGTGTAAAGAGTACTAAAATAAATAAACTTAAAAGAATCAACCCCCTCAGGGTTGCCTACTGATCTTTGCTGAGCTCATCCACTACAAAGTCTTGATTTACCTCTAAGTTGTAAATATTTACATAAAGTTCAAAAGGAATCTATCTAGAAACCCAGTTAACCCATAACAACTGACAAATACTTAGTGTCAGACAAGGAATGTTTCACACTTGACTCTCTTTAGTGATAGAGGCTGATCAAGCCTGAATTTTATATTACATACTGCAGCATTAGAACATAAGTAGACTGTAATCGGTTGCATGTACCAAGCAACTGTATGAAACCAAGCTGTTACTGTGGAACAACCAGATAGGACGCGAAGAATGGGTGCTAAAAACATTTGCTTTTGTATATGCGCCTATGTATAAGCTCATCTGTGTTCTGTGCTGACTTAGACAAAAGCTTAAGTGGCATGTCCAGTCCTCACATCGTATTGTAGGATGAATTCTGTGCCCAAAGCATCAAGATATCACAAGATCTCGAAATCACTTCCTCTGAGGGTCCACCAAAGTTTTCAGCTAAGTGCTTTTATCCCAAAAGAGAAGACGAGGGAGGTAGATGCGAAGTGTCTTGCGGAAGAAAGAACACTGGTGTTGTGTTCTGGAAATGACTAAGGTGGACTGTGAAAAGCGGGCAGGTTTTCGGCTCAATGTGTAGAACCTTATAATAATTAGAGTCACCATCCAGCTCAGGCAAGGAACTGATTTCCTCCTGAGTTTCCAAGTTAGCAGTCGCAGGGAGCGTTCAGCAAAATGTTTAATCATCCTGCTGCCAGGGTTGCTATAAAAAAAGGAGAGAAACTGCGGGATGATCACATGACCTCTAGCCGCGCTACAGTTTTGTGATTCTAAGGCATTTGCTTTGTCTTGCTAGAACGCATGCCTGCCTGCCTTCCTGGAAAATCTTAGGAGTATCCTAATATTGCAAACTTAATTTCTTTTCTGGTTTACATTTTTAAATTGAGGCCCAGTTTACATACAGTAAAACGCACAGATCTTTAGTTTTCAGTTCTGGGTGTTTTGACAACTGTATACAGTTGTGTCATCATTTAGAATCTTTCCGTCATCCCCCAGAATTCCCTTGTGTCGTCATCTAGTCAGTCTCCCACCACCACCCAAAGGCAGCTGCTTCCTGATTTCTGTCCAGTACGTTCGGTTTATCCTTATACTTCATATAAATAGAATCAGGGAAATAGATATTGATTTTCGTTTTCTTCTTTTAGCCAACAAAATGCTTTTGAGATTATTAGATTGTTGCATTAATAAGCAGCTCATTGTTTTTATTGAGGAATAGTATTCCATTATACAGCTATGCTTAGCATACAGATTTGCTTATCCATTCTCCTACGGATGGATATTTGAGTTGTTTCTAGTTTGGGGTTCTAAGGAATAAGGCTGCTGTGTATATTTTTTGTGCCGGTCTTTTTGGGAAATATGTTTTTGTTTCTGTTTGGTAAATGCATAGGAGTGAGCTTTCTGGGTCGTAAGTTAGATATATGGTTAACTTGATTAGAACTGACGAACACTTCTACAATTACGTTTGTGCCAAATCATCCCCAGCAATTAGCATTGTCAGTCTTTAATGTTAGCACTCCAGTGGGTGTGAAATGGTATCTCATTGTGGTTTAAATCTGCATTTCCCTACTGACTAATGATGTTGAGCCCCTTTTCATGGGCCAATTTGTGTCTTCTTTACAAAACATCTGTTCAAATCTTTTGCCTGTTTTAAAATTAGATTGATTGGGGTGCCTGGGTGGCTCAGTCTGCTAAGTATCTACGTTTCGCTTAGGTCATGATCCCGGGGTCCTGGAATCGAGCCCCATGTCGGGCTCTCTACTGGGCAGGTGCCGGCTTCTCCCTGCTGTTCCCCCTGCTTGTACTCTCTCTCTCTCTCTCTCTCTCTCTCTCTCTCTCTCTCTCAAATAAATAAATAAATAAATAAATAAATAAAATCTTTTAAAAAATGAAATAAAATAAGATTAGGTTATCTTTTTTCTTGTTAATAGATGTCTTTTTTCTTGTTAGGTTGATTGTCTTTTTTCTTGTTTATATTCTAGATATGAATACTTTGTCAGATGTATGTCCTGCAGATATTTACCAGTCTGTGGGTTGTTTCTTAATTTTTGTCATGGTGTCTTTGGATGAGCAGAAATTTTTGATAAATTCCAGTTGACCACCTTCTTTTCTTTTGTGCATAGTCTTTTTATGTCCTATCCAAGACATTTCTGGCTACCCAAGGTTATGAAGAAATTGTTCTGTTGTTTTCTTCTAGAAGCTTTACACTTCTACGTTTTACGGTTAGGTCTTTGAACCATCTCAAATGAATTTTTTGCGTTTGACGGGAGCAGAGTCAAGATTGTTTTCCTCCTATGGGTATTCACTTGTTTCAATATCATTTGTTGTTGAAAAGACTTTTCTTTGTGTATTTGACTGACTTATTGTTACCTTTGTTGAGAATTGAGTACACACACTCACATTCTCACACATTCTCACACATACACATTCTCTCTCTCTCACACACCCACACACACACAGGGGTCTGTCTCTGGACTCTGTCTTGTTCCGTTGATCCATTTGCCCTTCTGCCAATACCACACGGTCATGATTGCTATATATTTTTAATAAATCTTGGATTTCGGTTAATACCTCCAACTTTTATTTTTTCTTTGTCAAGATTATTTTAGCTATTCTAAACCATTTGCTTTTCCATGTACATTTTAGAATTGACTTACCAGTTTTATTTTTTTTTTAATGCTAGGATTTTAAATTAATTAATGTTTTTATGTTAATACCCGTGTAGTTAACATACAATGTTAAATTAGCCTCAGGCCATAACACAGTGATTCAGCAGTTCCATACATCACCCTGTGCTCATCACTAGTGCCCTCCCTCATCCCAATCTCCTGTTTCACCCCTCCTCCTCCACCTCTCCCCCACCCCCTACCCCTCTGATAATCATCAGTTTGTTCTTTATAGTTAAGAATCTGTTTTGCGGGGACGCCTGGGTGGCTCAGTCGTTAAGCGTCTGCCTTTGGCTCGGGTCATGATCCCAGGGTCCTGGGATCGAGTCCCGCATCGGGCTCCCTGCTCGGTGGGAAGCCTGCTTCTCCCTCTCCCTCTACTGCTCCCCCTGCTTGTGCTCTCTCTCTCTCTCTCTCTCTCTCTCTCTGACAAATAAATAAATAAAAATATTTTTTTAAAAAAATCTGTTTTGTGGTTGTCTCTCTCTTTTTTTTTTTTCTTTGTTCTTTTGTTTCTTTCTTAAATTCCACATATGAGTGAAAAACCTGCTAGGATTTTGATTGGGACTACAATGAATCTGTAGATCAACTGAGAGAGAGAAAACGTATCTTTAAAACATTGAGTCAATCCGTGCAGGTGGTAGACAGCTGTCCATTTCTTTAGGTCTTCTTGAGTTTCTCCCCGCACTGTTACAGTTTTCCGTGTAGACGTCTTGCCCACCATCTTTGGTTTGATTTACTTCTAAGTGTCACTGGATAGACTGGGGAGACCCTGGGCCCTGGGGCCTCAACCCAGCCTATCCCAAAGGTGTTGCCGAAGGTTCTTGGTCTTGTTAGAAGGAAGAATTTAAGGACAGACACAACACAGAGGAGTGACCCAAGCAGGAATGTTTGTTAAAGTGAAAAATACACTCTTGAGATGTGAGAGCAGGTGAGCCCTGGGGGTTGGGTTTCTATCTTTTATTGATGGTTGATGGTTGTTAACTAGGGGGTGGACTATTCATCTCTCCAGGCAGGGATGCAGGGGTTTGCACCTTTTCTTCCTAATTTAGTCACGGGTTTCCTTCATGGCAGCCGCCATCTTGGGCCTGGTAGGTTTGACCTGGCTTCTTGTGGAGTGCTGCCAGGACAGGCCTCTGACCTTCCCGAGAGCTGGCCATAACCTCCTCATTGTTGGCCTCCAGGGAGCCTGTTAGAACCTAACTTACCGCCTACTCTCACATAAGCATTTGGTGTACTTTTTGATGCTATTATAAATGGTAGTTTTTTACTTTGACTTTTCAGTTGCTTGTCACTAGTATATAGAAATACATTGCTCTTTATAATTGACTTTGTGTCTGCAGATTTGTTAAAGTCACTAATTAGTTCTAGTAGTTTTTAAATAAATCCATAGTTTTCTCTGTACACAATCATGTCAACTGCAAATATACGTGTTTATAGCTTCTTTTCAAATCTTTTGCCTTTCTTTCTTGCCTCCTTAAACAGTGTGGGACTTAATAATAAAATGTTCAACGGAAGTCATCAGAGCAGATGTCTTCACGTTGTTCCCAGATCTTAGAGAAAAAGGGTTCAGTGATCCACCGTTAAGGATAGTGTTAGCTCTGGTGTTTTCACAGATGTCCTTTGTCAGGTTGATGAAGTTCTCCTTCAGTCCTGTTTTGCTGAGAATTTGTATCATGAATGGACACTCAGTTTTGTCAAATCCTCTTCCTGCGTTTATTGAAATGATCATGAGCATCTCTTAGTCTGATCACTGATTTTATGTATTTCTCCTTTTCCAGTGTTTGTGTTTAGAGCAGTACACTTCTGTCCAAGCCCTGCTTTAGTTGCATCCCACAGACTTTCATTTTGAATTCTCGTTATCATTCAGTTCAAAGTATTTTCTGTTTTTCCTGTGATTTTTATTTTTGTCCCATAGGTTTTTCAGAGGTGGTTTCCTTGATATTCCAATGTGGGGATTTTTTTTAGTTTTCATCACATGTGCTCTTTCACCATGAGAAAAGGTCTCTTTTCATCTCTGATAATACTCCTTGGCTTGAAGTCTGTCTGGTGTAATACAGTGTAGCCACGTCGGCTTTCTAGGCACACACTTTATATGCCTTATATTCAAAGTGAATTTCTTGTGAAAGCATATAGTTATTCTTTCTTTCTTTCTTTCTTTCTTTCTTTCTTTCTTTCTTTCTTTCTTTCTTTCTT
>NW_027397105.1:3875977-3907841 GCF_003265705.2 Callorhinus ursinus | reverse complement strand
CTTTCTTTCTTTCTTTCTTTCTTTCTTTCTTTCTTTCTTTCTTTCTTAATCTTGGCTGATATTCTTTTTTTTTTTTAAATAGATTTTATTTATTTGACAGAGAGAGACACAGCAAGAGAGGGAACACAAGCAGGGGGAATGGGAGAGGGAGATGCGGGGCTCAATCCCAGAACCCTGGGATCATGACCTGAGCCGAAGGCAGATACCTAACGACTGAGCCACCCAGGCGCCCCATTGGCTGATATTCTTTGTCTTTTAATTGAGGAGTTAGTCCATTTATATTTAAGGTGACTATTGATATAGTTGGGTTTAGGTCTGCCTTCTAGGTATTTATGTTCCTTTTGTCCTGTCTGGTTTTTGTTCCTTTGTGCCTACTTTCCTGCCTTCTTTTGGGTAAATCCTGCATTTTTTTTAGTATTTAATTTTACTCCCTCTTTTTTTTTTTTTTTAATCTATACCTTTTGGGGTGTGTGTATATGTGTGTGGTTTTCTTTTTTTTTTTAAGTGATTGCTTTAGATCTGTGTTGCTCAAGACAGTAGTCACCATCCACATCCAGCTTTTAAGTTTCAATTAGTTAAAATATGAAAAAATTAAAATATCTTCCTGGCTTAAGGAGGGCACTATTGTGATGAGCACTGGGTGTTGTACGGAAGTGATGAATCACTAAATTCTACACCTGAAGTTAATATTACACTGTCTGCTAACTGGAATTTAAATAAAAGCTTGAAAATAAAATAAAACATGTCCCTGGCTATAGTATGGAGAATGGATTGAGAAGATGCAGAACTAGAAACAGGAAGATAAGTTAGGACATTGTTTTTGGAAACACTGGCACGATTTTGTGAGATACGAGTAACAGAATTTAAGCGATATCGTGGGATAGAGAGATCCTGGAGGCAGGGTCACCTGAGTGGCTGCAAGTGGCTGCAAGTGGCATGTCTGAACTGGGGAAGGGGGGAGGCCAAGTGAAGATTTCTGGCGTAGGCCAGCAAGTGAATGTTGGTGCCATTGATGGAGACAGGGAATGTAGGAGGGGACTCGGGTTTAGGGGAAGATGAAGAGTTTAGTTTCAGAGACCTTGAGAGTCTGATATTTGTAGAAATCTCAGGGTACAGATAAGTAGTAGGCAGTTTGCTGCCTGAGTCCAGAATTTTGGAGAGCTATGTGGAGCAGATTTTCAAGTTTTTAATTTACGTATTGAGGAAACCAAAAGGTCTGTAACATCACCATGGTAGTATTAGAGAGTAAAAATACACAGCAGTGTGGGATTGTCAGCATTTAAGGGGAAGAGGAGACTCTAGACAGAGCTTGGAGACAGATGGAAGATGGGGAGAGAGAATGTCACTGAATATGAAGGAATAGAGAGTCACGAGTGAGTTGTTAAATGGCAGTGAAAGGTTTCCTAGGCAGGTGTTCTATAGGTAATATTTGACAAATTTGGCTTAGTCTAAGATGCAGCAGAGTGCTTTAAAATTATGTCTCTCTTTTAGACTTCATCCATTCGTTGCTTTTATCTGTGTTTATCTGTATTTATTTTATCTGGCTGTGTACTAGGCACTCTCCTGGACATCACAGGTAGAGCCATGAATGAAAGGGAGTCTCTGTTGTACTCTTTCTGAAAAGGAAAGACATGTGAGCAAATTATTAGATGTGAAGCTTAAGGGTCTGTAAGTAAACAGAGGTGGTAGGAAGGGCTGCAGGAGCCAGGAGAGAGCAGCCCCTCTTCTGTGCCTTCCACACGCTGTTCGTTCCATATGCGTTGCTCTCTTCCTACCTCTTCACCGACATGGCCTTCAAAACTCAGCTCCGGCATCCTTCTGGAAACTTCCTTCGATTCCTTTTATTTCTTTAACAGAAACAGTGACTCATATTGGACAGTGTTTCTCTAAAGCAACAGCAACAAAAAAGAGCAAGGGAGGAAGGAGTGAGGAACAGGAACCAAAACTGAAATAATAATGTGTACTCGTTAGAAGAAATTCAAACAGTACAGAAAATGCAAGCAAGATCATCCCGGAGCCCAGCACCTAGAAATGATCATTATTCACATTAGGTTGACATCATCCAGAAATATCCTTGTAGGTTTGTCCAATATGAAAGGGTGGATAGAAATAATTTTATATCATTAGGATCATGCAATATATACTATTTTAAGTGTTGCTAAGTGCTTAATTTCACTTTAAGGAGATTAGCGTAGTGTCAGTGATACTTCCAATTTTAAAAGAAGAGGATTAGTGTTTAAAAAAAAAAAAAGAAAAGCTGAACTTCACATAAAGTGTTCTTGACAAGAGATAGTAATTACTAAAAGATCCATCTAAGGTTGACAAAAAAAAAGATGGTGGTTTTGAAAAGCCATGGGTCTCCATGTTTCCCTTTTCAACAGCTCAATAGGACTCCTCTGTGAAGTGATGGAGAAAATAACACCTCCAACTTCCTTCCACCTTTCTCTCCCCAACCCCAAACCCCCCAGCCCCCCAAATGCTTCCTGACTTTCAGTTATAATTATAGCATCACTGTTTACAACATTTATCTACCTTTTTGTAAAGTAATCCATGTATCTGCTGATCCCCAGCTCAGTATTTTGATGGCCCCAGCTCTCTCCAGCATCTCTTCGGTCATGGTCTCTGGCTTCTCCGTCCTAGAGTTCTTTATTTCTGCTTGCCTCTTGGTTGGCTAGATTTCATCATCAAGCTGTTTTCTCGAGAAGGACCCCAGTAGTCCCTGGAGTCTCCCATAGTCCATCCACCAGCTTTATGCTGGAATGACAACTTGGCCGAGCATAACTTTGCTGGGTCCTGCTTTCTTTCGCTTGGATTTCTGACCGTCCTCCTCTGTGTCCCAGGCTCACAGGAAATCAGTTTTCTTCTTTACCACTACTCCCCCCACACCACCACCACCCCCTTTTATGAATCAGAATTGCAGATTTCAAAGAACATACATGAGCTCTTTACCTTTCCCCTCACTGCACAGGAGTGAATTTATTAGTAGGGAGGCCACAGCTCTGACACTGTGATGTGAGCTGGAGTATTTCTGGAGTATTAACCATGCATCTCTGTCTTCCTTTCTAGAGATAATTGATGACCTTGCCAACCTGGTGGAGAACACTGATGGGAAGCTCCGCACTGAGACCAGGCGTGTGAATATGGTGGACAGAAAGTCAACGTCTTGCGGTAAAGGATAGCTACCCTTATGTTTCTGCCTCTCTCATGCTTGTACATTTACTCTACTTTCAGTTTCCCACATTTGTCTAATTATTGCAGGGCTTTGGTTGCCCTTCTAATGCAGACAGTCCCATTTGATGAAACACCGAAATTGCTAAAAGAGACCCAAATCTTGCTAAAATGAAGTGAGTTGTAAGGGCGCCTGGGTGGCTCGGTCGGTTAAGTGTCTGACTCTTGGTCTCAGCTCAGGTCTGGATTGCGGGGTCATGAGTTCAAGCCCTGCATTGGGCTCGGTGCTGGGCGTGGAGCCTACTTTAAAAAATAATAATAAAATAAAATGAAATGAAGTGACTTGCTGCAAATGTGGGAGAAATACAATGCACTGTTATTTTCTTTTTTAATTTAAAATAGGAAACCTCTGTGTATGCTTACAGAGAATACCAGTTTGGGAAATTGTGTGACAATATACAGGTCGGTGCTGGTAGATCCTCGCGGGTGTTGAAAGCCATCTTGCTTACTTTGTGCCTTTTTTCAGTCACAAGCTTAATTGTTGGAGCTTGGACCGCAGAGCAGTTAAGAGGCCAGGTTCTGAAGTCTGGTTGAGTTCAAATCCTACATGTAGTGACGTTATCTTTGGCCACCGCCTTACTGCTTAGTACCTTGTACATAAAGTGGGGACACATGGGCAAGGCAAGAATCCCCTGGTGGGATTCTAACAATCCTGATTGTCTGGCGTTGCCCTAGAGCTTCTGATGAAGTAGGGCTGCGTGCTGTGCGGTGCGAACTACTTATCGCCTGTGTGCGGTGCCCTGCCCGAGGCCAGCAATGATAAATGGTAGTGACAGTAGGAGTGGCCACAGTGATCATTACTGGGTGCTTCGTCTCACAAAGGTGCGCGAGGTTTATGAAGCTAACGCCTTTATTACAAGCAGCAGTACGATAACACTCAAAACCCCAGTGATCTGAGCACATGCTTTGCCTCTTAGCCCTATTGATATGAAAAATGCAATGGATCCCTCTGATCTGTCCAGTTTTAGAACAAGGACGTCTGTGCGGGGGAGACCTGAGATGTACGGCCCGAGAGGCCTTACCTTCTTTACCTGATGTGCTGGCTAAACGGAAGTCTAGAATAACAGGGTGGCTGAGGACAGGCAGCCATGGACTCTGGGACCTCCAGAAGGGAGACTCTGAGGGGCCTCCCTGCTCCCCCGTTATCACCTGTCTGTGCTCCCTAGCCCCGGAGTTCTCATCTGCCACATACCAGCCACTCTGTGCTTCTGTTCCCACGGACGTGCGCTTCTTTCTGCTTCCTGCCGAAAGCAACACCTCCTTGTTTCTTGCTTTACCCACCTTCTCATGTAACTTCTGCCCACGGAGACTTTGTTCTGCACTAGATCATTTGGAAGCAGAGAGATGCAGGTTCACCCCCCCCTTCCATCTGTTACTGTCTTTGATCTCTATAGAAACTTAACCTTATTGGCTCTTAAAACAGTCGGTAACCTGGTTATCAAAATTAAACTGTATAGAACATGTGAGGGGTCTAAAGCTGGCCATCTTCCCTGACTTTCCATATTTATGTGGAGAGGCCCTTCACCCCCTGCCCCTGGGGGGGGGCGGTGAAGAGTGGGGGCTCTAGAGCCTGGGCTTGCATCCCAGCTGCACCAGTCACCAGCTAAGTGACTTTGGGGAAGTCCAGACTCCCTTTGCCTCAGTTTTCCTGTCTTTGAAATGGGAGTGCTAATGGTATATCCCCGAGAGCGTTGTTGTACGGGGTAAAGGAGTTAATATAGTTGAACATATAGGTATAGTTACGGATGATGTAGGTGCAGATTTACGGATGATGTAGGTGCAGATACATACAGATGCGTAGCACTTAGAACAGTATGCAGCACGCAGTAAGGTGTGAGTGTTAGCTATTATGTCTGTCTGTCTAAAGCAGGGATAGTCTGGGGCACCCTGGTGGCTCAGTCAGCCCGGATTTGGGCTCAGGTTGTGATCAAAAGGTCGTGGGATTAAGCCCCGCATTGGGTTCTGCACTCAGCACAGAGTCTATTTGAGATTCTCTCTCTCCCTCTGCCTCTGCCTGCCACTCGCTCTCCAGATAGATAGATAGATAGATAGATAGATAGATAGATAGATAGATAGATAGATAGATAAATAATAAATAAATAAAATCTTTAAAAATAAATAAAGTAAGACTAGGCTTCCCAACTCAGTGACAGCTTTCTTGAAGTCTTTGTTATGTGTGCAGCTGTCATGTTGTTAACTCTTTTGGCATGAATGTATTTATAGATATGTTGGTAAGCTTCTTGTATTTGCAGACCAGTGGCCCTCAGCACATGTTATTCATGAGGTTGTAATGAGGAATGCTACTTCTGTTGCCAGTTTTTTATTTTATGGTATTGCTATAGTGTTGGTGTTTATACCCAGAAATGTGCATAAAATCTTCCAACTTAAACTCTGTTTCATTTATTTAAATAGAAGAAATGTAGAGACTCCCATAATTACTAAAATGCCTGTTTTTAAAATAAGTTAGCTGTAAATTTATCTTATGTGCCATTTATATTTAGTTATATATAATGTGCAACAGAATTACAGTTGGCCCTTGAACAATGCAGAGGTCACTTGCAGGCAAAAATCTGCATATAAGTTTGACTCCTCCAAAACTTAACTATTAATAGACTACTGTTGACTGGAAGCTTTACCCATAACATAAACAGTCAGTTAACACGTATTTTGTTTGTAATATATACTGTATTATTATATACTATATATAATTATACAGTATATTATATACTATATATAATTATACAGTATATATTTTATAATTACAGTATATATCATACAGTATAATAATATATTAATATAATAATATATAATCATTGATTAATATTAATAATATATATTATGTACTGTATTCTTGCAATAAAGGAAGCTAGAGAAGAGAACATATTAAAATCATAAGGAAGAGGGGCGCCTGGGTGGCTCAGTTGTTAAGCGTCTGCCTTCGGCTCGGGTCGTGATCCCAGGGTCCTAGGATCGAGCCCCGCATCGGGCTCCCTGCTCCGCGGGGAGCCTGCTTCTCCCTCGGCCTCTCTCTCTCTCTCTCTCTTATGAATAAATAAATAAAATCTTTAAAAAAGAATCATAAGGAAGAGAAGGTACACGTATAGTACTGTACTGTGGTTATTGACAAAAGTCCGCATGGAAGCGGACCACGCCGTTCAAACCCGCGCTGTGCAAGGGTCAACGGCATATGTAGGGCTCAGAGGGAGAAGTCCAGCAGTGCGGCAGCGCTGAATAGACATTTCTTCATTCTTTCAGTAGAAATGCTTTAAAGAGAGTCCTCTTCTCTTACCCTGTCCATTTGTTTCCCTAATATTTACTTAGCGGTGCCATCAGTAACGTAGATCAACACCCTGATAACGAATCTTAGAGCATTTCTGATGCCTGATACCTTTAAAGGAAAATTTATGGCATTTATATTTTTATAGGGAAATCTGCAATTATATATATGTTTGTTGGCAAGCAGTGCTAGTTTTTGCGTATTGATAAAGGTTCATTGTGCTGCTTCCTGAGCTCTACAGAGGTCAGACTGGTTCAGTAACACCCTGCTGTCATTGATCAGTATTAAGCCTGTAAAGTTATTGTTCCCTGTGGGATTTACTTTGTGGGTCCATCAGCCCCTGCCAAAATTGACCTAACTTGTTTTTGTAAAGGTTTTATTTTTATTTATTTGAGAGAGAGCACGTGTGGGGGGAGGGGCAGAAGCAGAGGGACAAGCAGACTCCCCGCAGAGCAGGGAGTCCCACGCGGGGCTCGATCCCAGGACCCCGAGATCACGACCTGAGCCGGAGTTAGGCATTTAACTGAGCCACTCAGGTGCCCCTATTAACCTAAGTTTAGAAAAAAATTATTATGATAAAAGATACATAAATATAAAATACATATAAAATTTGCCATCATAACCATTTTAAGTACGCGGTTCAGTGGCATTGAGTGCATTCATGTGCTTGTGCGGCCGTCAGCACCATCTGTCTCCAGAACCTTTCCATCTTCTCCAACTGAAGCTCTGACCCGGTGAAACACTGACTCCCCCTTCTTCTCCAGCGGCCCCTCTCAGCCACCAGTCTACTTTCTGTCTCTGTGAATTTGACAACACCAGGTACCTCAGATGAGTGAATTCACACAGCATTTGCCCTTTTGTGTCTGGCTTATTTCACTCAGCAGAATGTCTTCAGTATTCTTCCATGCTATACTAGAGTGTGTCACGAATTCCTTCCTTTTTTTAGGCTAAATAATATTCCAGTGCATATACATACCACATTTTGTTTATCCATTTATCTGTAAGTGGACCTTTTTGGCTATTGGGTGAATAATGCCAGTATGAACATAGGTGTACAAGCATCTATTCAAGTCCCTGCTTTTGTGTGTATATACGCAGAAGTCCTGTTGCTGAATCAGATGTTAATTCCGTGTTTAATTTTTTTTTAAGAAACCATTGTATGTTTTTTAAAAGATTTTATTTATTTATTTGAGAGAATGAGATAGAGAGAGCGAGCATGAGAGGGGGGAGGGTCAGAGGGAGAAGCAGACTCCCCGCTGAGCGGGGAGCCCGAGGCGGGACTCGATCCCGGGACTCCAGGATCATGACCTGAGCCGAAGGCAGTCGCTCAACCAACTGAGCCACCCAGGCGCCCCTAAGGAACCATTATATTAACCTGTCCTTTTGTTTTGCTTCCAGTCCCTAAACTCTCTCTCTCTTTTTTTTTTAAAGATTTATTTATTTTAGAGAAAGAGGGAGAGCTCCTGCGAGCTGGGGGAGGGGTAGAAGGAGAGGGAAGGAGAAAATCCCAAGCAGAGCCCTCCACGCTGAGCACAGAGCCAGACATGGGACCTGACAGAGGGCTCGATCTCATGACCCTGAGGTCACAACCTGAGCCAAAATCAAGAGTTGGACACTTAACGGACTGAGGCACCCAGGTGCCCTCCAGTCCTTAAACTCTTAGGTACTTTCTGGTGGTTTGATTTTTTTCCTGATAAAGCCCATTTGCAGGCAGGGGTCAGGGACTTATGTAGCCTGAGAGAGGTAGGCAGGTGGGGTAGAAGCTACTGTCCTGGGCCCACCCCAGCTGAAAAGTGTAACAGGAGACCCTTCCCCCATTGAGGTGGGTCCCCAGAGAGCACCCTTAGGGTAAAAGTGAACTGGAAGTAAGGTACCTTTGGGAAGTGTGGAGAAGGCAGCTTCGGCACTGAGAAGATTGGAGAGGGAAAGGGACAAAACCATAGTTTCCGACAAGTTGGGGGCACAGAAAGGCCCTCGTGTGGATTTGCATCGTGAGCATCCATCTCAGCCTGGGCCAGGAAACCCCAGACTCTGCATTTGGTTCGGAGTTCTAGATTCACATGCTAGAGCTCCAGGTGCCTGGCAAAAATAATGACATGCCTGTCTGGAAGAGGACATCTTTATCCCTGGTCTCTAAGAATCACCCCAAAATGAATTGTTCAGAGCAGTGACCAGCACACAGTCAAAGATAACCTAGCAGATGTGGAAACAGCACAGCATGAGCCAGAAGCAGCCACAGACCACACTTACCAATCTGCACAGATTGGCAGTAGTAGAATTGTCAGACAGAGATAAGAAAATCACCTATGCTTGGTATATTTAAAGAAAGAAACGACAGGCTTGAAAGGATCTTCAGAAAACAGGAAACCATAGAAAGTAGCAGAAAACTTGAAAAGGGACCAAAATCAAGCTCCTAGAAATTAAAAAAAAAAAAAAATACCTGAAATTCAAAACTCAATGGGTATATTTGGTAGCAGCAGAGAGAATCAACCAGCGGGCAGCTAAGAAAAATATAAGCCATAGTCTCTCTCCATAACTGCCAGCTAGCATATACAAGAGATGTCCAAATGCTATGGAAGTTACATTATGATCTCAATAAGAAAGGGTCTGGAGGGCTTGGTCCAGGAGCCTCGAGACACAGCAAAGGGTCGATCCCCTGCACTTCCCAAATGCAAGGCACGGTTGATCATTTCCACGTAAACAGACGCGCACACGCACGCACAGGAAGCGCAAGTGAAGGTATATTTTAACTGTTTGCTGGGTAGGTGTTAAGCGACCCACTCAAGTGTCCCTCGGTTACTGTTCACGTGGCACCCCACTTGTTTAACTCCGGGGACGTGAGTGAGCCAAGGGTAGCCGCGGGCACATCATTTTAAGTGCAGAAGTAGGTTGTGAACCGTGAAATGGTCTTTTGTTTCCCTCTCCGCAGCACGTCTTCTTTGCTGATCTGATACATATATGTCATAGCTGCTTTCGCAGGGAGGAAATTTCCAGTTGTTAGCACCGACTGAAGTGCAAGGGGGCCACACAGAAGGGCCTGGTGATGAATTTGTTTGTGCAGTCATTAACAAAGGATTCAAGCATGTCTTTGTAAACCTTTCACTCAGGAGCCCTGGCTGCAAAAATTTTACTGAGATCTTTGTGTGGCTCTTCTTCCTTTTTCCTTGCCCACCCCCAGCCCCTAAACAGCATCAAGTAGAAAACAATATTGTCTTTTTCCAGCGTCCAAACGCAGATTAGACTGGTATTTTCCATCGGTCCCTGTATGTACTTGCAGATCTGTTACTTGTGTCAGGGCGTCTCCACAAAAGCAAGATCTTTGTCATCGCAGTTAAATATTCAGTGTGCCTCGTCCTCATTAGAATTCAAAATAGAGCCTCGTCTGAGTCTGACGGACGAAACCAATTGTGAGAGGCCAGACTGAGAGTTCTGAATGACTCGGGGTGAGGGACAGTGTTGCTTCTCAGCATATTGACTATTACGTAATGTTGTCTAAGCACCTCGATTGTGGTCTTAGCCACATTTCAGTGATGTGGAGAAAAATCCGCCTGGCTGACATTGCACTAACGCCGCCCCAACCTGGGACCCTCGATGGGCCTTCCGCGTTTTGTCGTGTGACTCTCTTAGGGAGGCTTACGAGTAGCACAACACAGTGCTGTGGAGCCCGAGCTGGGTCACAGTGTGGCCTCTGCCACTTGGGACCTGGGTGCCTGGGAGAGCCACCTGCCCTGTCCGCATAGTTATTCTGCACGTTCAGTGAAAGCAAGCTGGTGGCCCAGTGACTGGTTCTAGTGCGTCCTCAGCAAACGCCAGCCATGGGAAAGTGTGGGTCTCAATCGGTTGCCCAGAGCTGCCTTCATAAATAAGACCCAGAGGCTCTGACCCTTGTTGGAAGGCAGCGTAGAAGGGCTTTTAAGGAGAACAGTGATGACCTGAGAAAGTTTCGCAGGGATAATCCGGAGCTAGGAGGTTCTTGTCCTCATTGAATTAGAAATGGAATTGCTTTCTTTCAGATAAACTGAAATGTGTAATTTTGTGGCCGAGGCCATTCCCGGGCATGAAATTAGTAAGGGGCACGTCTAGTGCGCCTGGGATGGTGCTGCCTTCCCTTAGATAAGCATGAACATATTTTTTCGTACATTAGCTCTTTTGAACAACAGAGACAGGAAGCTGAATTCTAAATTGTCTGGTTTATTTAACTAACCTTGGACACCATTTAATCTCTCAAGGAATTGTTTTTAAAACCCTACCACAGGGGTGTCTGGGTGGCTCAGTCAGTGAAGCGTCTGCCTTCGGCTCTGGTCATGATCCCAGGGTCCTGGGATCGAGCCCTGCATTGGGCTCCCTGCTCCGTGGGGAGCCTGCTTCTCCCTCCGCCTGTGCCACTCCCCCCCCCACTCGTGCTCTCTCTCTCTCTCTCTCTCGCTCGCTCACTTTCTCTCTCAAATAAATAAATAAAACCCTACTGCAAACAGATAATTGGATACCTAATTATGGGGCAGAAGAATAACTGTGCAGATTCTTTTCTCTTACTGCTTCTCAAGAATATTTTTCTTGCCTATCATCTGCTTCTTTCTCTTTTCCTCCTTCCTTGAGATAATCCAGGTAAGTTCCTCCGCTCCCTTATTCTGTACAGACCTGCATGTCTGTCTCTATACCCAGTGTCGTCTTTCATTCCATGTCTCTGGAGAAATGCCCGGTCCTCCACTGATGCATGTCTGCCCTCAAAGCCATCTTGTCCTCAAGCTTCATTCCCCATCCATTCTTTTCATTTTTCCCTGTCAACACTGGGCCTCATCTGCGGGCCAGGCACTGGGCTCAGTCCCGGAGCTGAAGGGCGGGCTGGGCATGGCGCCTACCATGGAGTGGCGGAGAAGGACCCAGTGTAGATCCCGATGACTACAGGGTGCCCAGGCGGAGAAGGAGCTCAGCCAGCCTAGGGGCTCAGAGGTTCCAGGAGGATACAACATGGGAACAGAGGCCTGAGGAGTGAGTAGAGCAGGCTTCCCCTGGGTCTGGTAAAGTGGAAACCCAAAGTAAGCAGGTATTCTGTGATCCCATTGGAGGGGAGTGAGGGAGGGAAGAAAAAAAGGAGGGAGGGACAGAGGGAAGGTGGGGAGACCCACGTCAGAACCGTAGAGGACAGTTTGCTGGAACATACAGAGCTAACACTGTTCCTTCAGAGTGGTGTGAGCCGGCCAGGGTTGGAGCCAGGGGGCCGGAGACTGTCCGTGCCTGCGGTACTTTCCTAATTGATTAATTGAAACTCTAAGGAAAATCTGTTTCTATCTTAATATTTTGGTACCTCTCTAGTCATTTTTTTCTACCCACGGTATTTTTTTTTAAACTTTTTTTATTGTTACCCACAGTATTTTTACAGGACGTTGACGATATTCTATTTTTAACGCTTCTGTCTTTTTAACATGTTCTTATAAGCCCTTTTTTCTTTTGGTGTCATTAGTACCATTCTGACAAATAGATACACCGTCCTTTACTTGGGTGCTCTTGTTTGGGGGCTTTTAGACTGTTTCCTCATTTTGCTGTATAAGTAATGCTGTATTACAGACATAAAGCTTTTCTCCATATATAAGACTCGTTCCTGTCATGTAGGGTATCGGTTAGGATGCTTCCAGGTCCAGAAACAGAGACTGGGTCTGGCTCTTATTTCGACAGGGCCCTGATTGGGAGGTTGTTGGAGCCCAGAGAAGGGACAGGAGGTTGGAGGGCCCGGGGTAGAGCAGCCGTCCCTGCACAAAGAGGCCAGGATGCTGCAGCCAGAGTAGCTGAGCGACGCCCCCGCCTCTCTTGGTCAGAGGAGGGGTGCCGAGCCGGCTGGGCCTGGTCTCCGGCGGGGGGCCGAGGACGAATCTGACCATGTTGGGCTTCATGTGATTGGAGTTCCCTCAAAATGGAAATTGGGGTTGGTTCTGGACAGCCGGGGAAAAAACAAAGCAAAACAAAACTTGGCCATTACCACCACCCGTTACTTATTTCCCAAGTCGATTTATTGAGGCCCAGGGTGGGAGCGGTGTTCGGTTGATATATATTGCCAAATTATTTTCCAGCGATGTATCAGGAACCAGCCCCCACTCGGACTTATTGGCCACAGTACGTTGCGAAAATCTAGTGCCACCCATCACCCTTGAATAACTTCTGGTATTGAGAAGTTTCAGTCCACCGGAAATCCCTCTTCCTTGATTCCTGTGACACAGCTGAGCACCGAGGAGAAGAAGTCAGAAGACCTGGTGGCCGGCCTCAGGGAGCACGCACTCGGACAGGAAGGCAGTAAGCTCGGGGCAGTGCATTTACAGAGCCTACCGGAAGGTCACACGACACCATCGAAGCAACCTCCTTGGGGCCGCTCATTCTGGAAAGTTGGGTAGAAATCTAGCAGGGGCAGGCTAGCGTTCTAGGCAGTAGGAAATACAGGTTTGCAGGAGGTACTAAGGCCCGAAACGACACTCGGTTTCTCAAACAAGAATCGGGGCTGGCTGGCTGGGCCCGAGGGCGCCTGCCGGAGAGGCATGGCGGTGAGGCTAGTCGTGGAGGCTAGGCCACAAACCCAGCCCCCTTTTGGCTTGCATCGCTTTCCCTCGTCCTACTTCTACTGAAGACTTTAGATTGGACTCAGTCCTCTTGGCACTTTGTCTTTAAGCTTCTTCATCTGCTCTCTTGGATGGCTTCATGGTCAACCAGATGTTCCACATCTCAGACCCGGACTGCACCTGAAGTTCAAGGTCTGTGTCTTTGGGTGCTGCCAGTCCATTTCTCAGGCCTGCCCCCCAGCCCCCTATCAATCTGGGCATCTTCTTTGTACACTCCTTACCTGCAGGAGAGACCGGACAGGAACCTTCATAATGAAGCAGGCCACCACGATGACCTCCAGGGACAAATGGGAGCGTAAACAACAGATTGTCGCCAAGTGGGAATGACGTGCCAGTCATCTCTCTGCTTGTTTTCTTGGGAGAAGCCTGAAATCTGGATTTTCAAGTGAGATCTCCCAGTATTTTAGTGTTGACAGTAAATTAACATTTAAAAAAATGTCCACGTGGGCCAAATAAAACATGTCACAGTGTACTTCTTGGGGACCTCTTGGTCACATGCACCCAGTGCATCCCCCAGGCCTATTTGGAAATGACTCTGAGATCTCCCACTTCCCTCTTCATCGCTTGATGTTCTCGCCACTCTGTTTCTGGCTCTTGTCACGTTTATGTGGCCATTAAAGATAATAATGACAGAGCCTGTTTATCGGGGCAGGAAAATGTGCATGGGTGGAGTCTTGATCATATTTATAGAAACTGTGGCCCACATCTTCTGGTTTTGGTGTATGAATGCAGGAAACATGTCCCCCTCGCCCCCCGCCCAGCTGTCAGCGTTACAAAGAGAAGATGAGTCTCTCTGCTTGAGGTGCTTATTTTTTAAACATGCTTTTCCCAATTGATTTTAAACTGTTTCCCTCCCTTAGACCCATCTGCTACATTTTAGACAAAATGACTTTTCTCCGTCATGGGGATCATAGAGACCAAGTAGTAAAACCGTGCAGTGCATGACTCTTAGACCTGCTTCTGGAACCCAAGAGAAATCTGCGGCACTCTGATGACTATATTGGGATTGGCCCAGATGCATTTCAGGGGCTAATGTGTACGGCCCACAGATCTCTCCTGCTCTGGGCATCCCTTACATCCTCCCTTCCTCCTGGGCCCTGTGGTTGCTCGTGAAATGTGTAAAATGCACGTGTGAGGCGTTTGTGGTCAGATGTCTCGTATATGTGACCACATCACTGTTGTCTGCTTTGATTTTGAGTTCCTACTGTGGAAAAGCCCATTTTTCTGCTAACGGCATTTATTTGGGAACCAGGAATAGGAGCAGTAAGTTCAAATGTTGATGCTTCAGCTTAATGCAGGCAAAATGAAGCCTTTGAGAGAAGCGCAAAATTGGAAAACCTTTATTTAATGGAAGGTGATTGATAGGGGCTGACAGCCTCAGAGGCCTCCACGCTTCTGTAATCTCCTACGAGGCTATCATCAAGGGGTCAGAAATGATCACAAAGTAGAATCATTTTTTGATTATTGTTTTTGCTTGGTGTGGTTTGGAAAGATAAGGTGTGATTTCCAAGGGTGGCTTCTGTTGTTACAGGAGTAATAACTACACCGTATGGGCCTCGGTCGGTGCTCCCCGCCTGATGTATGTGTTTTGTGCGTGTTTTCTGGTAATGTGTGTTCACCAGTGACTTCACGTGCTTTCAGCTGGCCCTACAGGACCCAAAAGGACTGACTGGGCTGAGAAGGACTGTCAGGAGGCCTGGGACAGAGTATGCTTTGCATACTCGAGGTATACTTTACCTCTGTTATTTGCCCACTGCCCATGGTGGGGGAAGAGTGCCCCAGCACCTGCTCGACATGTCTTGTCAACCCAACCTAACCCTTCAGGACTTCACCATTACACCCATGTGCTTCCCATTCGTATATGGATTTTCTTTTATATTTGTAAATTGAAATGAAATGAAGAACCGGATTCTGGTCGCGACAGAGATCACCCAAGCTGGGTAAGCCTGGGAGCGGGAAGTGACCGGACGTCTCTGTACATGCAAAACCAGTGGTTTGGACTAGACGCCCTTTGAGGTTCTTCCAGCTCTGTCATCTTTCCACAGCCCTTTGAAGAAAATCAGGCACCCCCTCGCAACCCCGCCGTACCCGACACACACACAGAGTAGTAAATCAGAGACGAGCCAGAGGTCTAGGCCAGAACTGTGTCCGTCTCATTTCCTATAGGCTGGCTGGCACCAAGTTAGATACTTGCAGGATTAAATCATAGCCGAACAGGGATTTTTACCTGCATCGTCACGTGTTGCTGTGTTGATTGTAAATGTTGTTAACCAGCGTCTCTCATTTTTCTCATTAGAACAAAAGAAAGACGAGGGAGTTTTTAATTGAAGTTACAGAGGAAGTTTGGTGGGTTTATAAAGGTGGAAAATAAAGGAATGGGGTAATGGGAGTAACTCCTGGGTTCTGTGTTCAAGAGTAGTTGCTAGAAAGAGATTCCTAACACTTCTCTCTCAAGTTGGGCTATTTTTAGTTACTGTTTTAGAAGTGAGTTGGTGGGGGCACCTGGGTGACTCAGTTGTTAAGCGTCTGCCTTCGGCTCCAGTCATGATCCCAGGGTCCTGGGATCGAGCCCCGCATCGGGCTCCCTGCTCGGCGGGAAGCTTGCTTCTCCATCTCCCACTCCCCCTGCTTGTGTTCTCTCTCTCTCTGTCAAATAAATAAAATCTTAAAAATAAATAAATAAAAAGAAGTGAGTTGGTGGAACATTTTTTTTTAATTTTTTGGAAAACATCTCCAAGATTTAAGTTTTTAGCACAGTTTTCATGCCTCTCTCCTCTTAAAAAGTGTAACTCCAAAATGGGTTAGTTAAATGGACACGGAGCTGGGTTTAGGGTTGTTAAGTCACAGTTGTTCACAAGTGGAGTGTCTTCTTCATGTGTTATCAAAACAGAAATTCAGGTATCAGATTATCTTCCTGATCTCCTGTGTCTACCCTGTTTAGGGGGCCTCCTGGCCCTAGCCAGTTTTTGGAGGGTGCTCAGAGAAGGGGGCGGTTTTACTTAGGACATTAGCTGTAATAGCCGACGTTGCTTAGGAGAAACAGCAACCACCGATAAATAAAGTTGAGCAGTTGTCATGGTTTTAGAAATGGTAATAATTAATAGCTGGCCCTAGTACTGCCTGACTCCGTACAGGCACATGTGTTTCTTCTGTCCACGAATGAATCCCCACTCGCACCTGCTCTTTAGCCTGCAGCCTGCGTGAAAAGCAGCTCAAGTGCAAAGTAATGCTTACGGTCCAGAGAATCTGCCCTTGTGACTTCCTCTTGATCCTAGTGAAACATGCCCACTTGGAAGTGCACGTGTTGGAATGAAGTCAGAGGGATTGGGTAGTTTAAGGGAATGTGTAGTATTCAAAAAATAACTAGATAATTCTCCCTTACCAAGCCCCTTGGACGTGCAGTGTTATCAGCCAGATATTAACCTTTAAAGAACTCGACTCTAGACGTCGCATTAATGAGAAATTGAGGTAGCCCTTCGTCGCCTCCAACACAACCTCACCAGTGACTCGGTATTTAATCTTTGGCTCACCTTTTCTTTCTTTTGCAGGGCCAGGCAATCATGACAATTTCCAGTCATTGAACCAGCGTTAAATTCCTAAGAAAAATTGATTTGGGGCTCATTGTAAATCACTGATGAGTTTTCCCTCCCCGTGCATGTGGACAGTGAGATCAATTTCTCCGGATTAGCAGTAGAATGCTCTTTGTCTTGGACTTGAGTCTCAGCGGTCCGTGACACAGGCCGCCTCCCGTGGCAGGCACCTCAGGTCTCTGCTCGTCTCTGCACATCGGGCATGCACCTGTGTCGGCCTTGTGTCTCCTGAGCAGCCTCCATGTGTCTGCTCACTCGTGCTTATTGGAGACTTCGGCCTTTGAAGCAATAGCTCTTTTCAAAATGACTTTGGGATTTCTGAAAAGCCTTATATTAAAAATTTCTTGTAGGTATGGATCTGAGGGTTTTCATTTTTTGTTGGCATTGGTTGGGTGTAGCTTCCTACCTGTAAATACAGAGAAATGAAAAGAAACTGGGAAATGGTCATTTTTTTGAAAGAATATTTTTATTTATTTGAGAGAGAGGGAGCATGAGTCGGGAGAGGGGCAGAAGGAGAGGGAGCAGCAGACTCCCTGCTGAGCAGGGAGCCTGACGTGGGGCTCGATCCCAAGACCCTGAGCCGAAGGCAGATGCTTAACCGACTGAGCCACCCAGGCACCCCAGAAAATGGTCACTTTTAAGAACGAATAAATACGTTGGTCACGCAACACTGTGAAAGGACTTAGTGTCAACCGAACCACACCCTTAAGGATGGTTCACGTGGTAAATTTCATGGTACGTGCATTTAATCACAATAAATTTTTTTAATTTAAAAAACATGGAATTTCATCTCATGAAATTATGGCAAAGTTATAGTAATACAATTTCTAAAACTCCTTGGCATCATTATAAAATACAATACTCTCCCATACAACCGTTTTTTATGTGATGTGGTAACAGACTCTTAATTATATCGATATAGATTTGCCTAAGCAAAATAGAGAAGGGAACAAAAATGCCCTCAAAAATTAGAGGACATCTCACAAATAAATGTAGGGGAATTAAGCCTTATTGTTGCCGTATCTTATTTTTGTCATTCCTATTAATATTGGGAAAGCACAGTTAACTGATCGCCGATACATCCCTATAATCCTAAGTATTGGCAGTTTATTTCTGAAACCTGAAAAGAAAGTTTTCTGTCTGGAATGTTTGATTTACAGAGACTTCCCTCTTCCTGTCATCAGCCCTCTGGCATTACACTTATTCATATAATTTCAGTAACATGACTCTTAGCGTATTTATCCTTGATAAATCAGGGAGGCCTTTTGCCCCACCTTGCTGCTCTGACTTCCATTTTGTTTACAGGTAATGAAGCCTCTAAGAGTTGGGGCATGTGCTTTTTCACTTTGGTCAGGAAGCAGGCTCACCTTAACTGTGACATCAAGTCTGTTTTTTCACCGTGCCTTCCTTAGCAAGGTTAAACTTCCAGTCCTTCCAGACAATGGTCATCCTCTTTGTGACCCAAATTTACGTCTCTTCTCCCTGTCTTTTCAACTCTGCTTCTCTTTCTTCCTGTTTTATAATGTGATCTGGAGCGGCTTCTGTGGTTTTCCTCCTTCCATAAGTATTTCTTAGCTGTGTCTTATATTTTTGGTAGCATGTGCTGGCTCCAATCAATTTAATAGCCAGATGTGCTGGACTTTAAATATTCTTCCCTCACCACCTCCCCTGCCCCCCCTCGCCCCCCCCCACCAAAGCACCTTTATTGCCAGGTGGCGAAAATTCTAGACCTTAGGCAAATTTTTCAGAACAAGAGCCCTTTTAGCCTGTCAGTACTAAGTAAATATTTCTAAGCACTTTGCAAAGTGGAGACTATAATTGTGATACAATTTTATATGTGAAGGGAGAGGGAAAGGAGAGCCATCTGGAAGGAGCTTCTCTTTGTCCTATGGCTGTTCTGATGCTTGCTGAACATAACAACTTGCCTGTGGCAAATTAGAAGATTTAGGTATTTAAAGGCGCCTATTACGTGGGTTTTTTTGTTTTTGTTTTTGTTTTTCTGGAAAAAGATCAAATTACTACTGATTATACCAGGAGCGCTCAGAATGAACCTGGTAGTTTTACCGAGTTTTTCTATCCGAGCAACATACAGACTTGTTTGTCTGCACTGCTCATTTCAAAGAAGCCGAATCAGGGGCTTCTGGCATTGCCAAATGCCTGGAACACTGTCGGGTTTGTAGGTGTTGGAAAGTAATAGGGAGAATTATAAAATACAATACTCTCCCATACAACCGTTTTTTGGAGAATTTCTGCCTACAGATTTGAGGCTCTCTGTTCAATCTTTCCTCCCTGGGCTGATGGGCTTATTTTGAGCGTAGTAACTCCCACAGGTGGTACTATCTCTTCTCCTCCATGCTGATGTTCCAAGTCGGGCTCAAGCTCCTGAGGTCTGGTGGGAGGATGTCATAAACACACTTGACCCGTGAACAACATGGGCTTGAACTGTGCAGGTCCACTCATACATAGATTTTGTTTTTCAATAAATGCGGTATAGTCCTGTAAATGTATTCTCTCTTCCTCATGATTTTGTTAAATAACATTTCTTCCCTCTAGCTTCCTTTACTGTAAGAATACAGTATAGAATACATACAACATACGGAACATGTGTTAATGGACTGTTATCAGCAAGGCTTCCGGTCAGCAGCAGGCTGTTGATAGTTACATCTGGGGGGAATCAAAATTTATACACGGATTTTCAAAAGCGTGGGGGTCAGTGCCTCTAACCCCTCTTGGTTCAAGGGTCAAGGGTCATTCTAAGTAGGTTCCTCTGAGCTCACAGGCCTGAAGCAGGAGCATCCCCCAAGGGGCTTGCTTAACGGGCTCTGGACTGTGACCAGCAGGGGAGCCCTAACCCATCACTCTTGAAGACGCGTCTCTGGCTCTGGGTGCTGGACTCTTCTGTGCGCTCTCTACTCTCCTCTCGCCTCTCTTTCTAGGCCTTCTTCTTTTTCTTTCCTGTTTTCTTTCAGGAAGACTCTTAGACTTCCGGTCCTCCTCTCCCCACTGCTCTTCTCTGTTCATTATCTCAGTAAAGAATATACCTTCCAGGGCGCCTGGGTGGCTCAGTCGTTGAGTGTCTGCCTTCGGCTCAGGTCATGATCCCAGGGTCCTGGGATCGAGCCCCGCGTCGGGCTCCCTGCTCCGCGGGAAGCCTGCTTCTCCCTCTCCCACTGCCCCTGCTTGCGTTCTCTCTCTCTTGCTGTGTCTCTCTCTGTCAAATAAATAAATAAAATCTTAAAAAAAAAAAAAAAGGAATATACCTTCCAAAGGCTCCCCACCTCAGCCTCTCCCTGCCCTCTCAGTCAGCTTCTGCAAAGCCCAGTCCTCCTCTGCTCTGTGTGTCCCCGCCAGCCACCTTCTCTCCTCGCTACGTCACGGAGCATGGAACCATCTGGAAGTGTGCTACCGAGTAGAACAGAAGACAGGAATAGTCAAGAAGTACCTTTTAAAAAATGTTATTGTATCATATCTTTATGATATACTCCACAGCTTACTTTGTAAAAATATCTTTTATATACATTTTCTTGCTGTATCCATGACTCATTTTAAAGTGTGTTGAAGCTAGTGAATTAGTACCTGAGTGATTCCGCATGACTGCGTTTTTGCCAAATTGAAGACTGAAGCCACCTTCTCCCAACTCATTTTTATCTCCTCATAAAAGGTGTTTGGGGTTTTGTTCTTTGGTCATCTTAGCAGTATGCCCACCATTTTGGTATCAGTCAGACTTTATGGAGAAGGGCCTGTCATGCATCTGGCTACTTAGTTTGGAAAGTGGTGGATATCCTCTTTCACATAGGAATTGGCATGAGGGTTGCTTCGCCATCTTCTAGAGACGTCTGACTTTATCTAAATAATAAAGTTAGATTGTACTTTTGCAATCATAACCATAGATGAGGCTTCGTGCCCTTAGCTCTTTCTGGTAATGAAGATGGGTAGCTGCTTACAAAAACTCTTTTAATCCTTCAGGGAGGCTCTACCAGTCACTGGCCAGTCAGTAAAAAGAGTAGCCGTACTAGGTATTTCACCCAGAGGAGACGTAATACAGAGAACTAGTTGCAACGCTGTCAGCAGGACTGAGAGAGTAATAAAAGGAGAGTGAGGTAATCCAGACGTGAGTACCTGTGTGAGGCAGCTACCACTCATAGACATGGGAGAAGGAAGGTGTGGAAGCGTGTTCTAGAGCACAGGTGCCTAGTCACTGCTGCCCTCCTGGGACTGCTGCCTGGCCAGTGCTGGACCAGCAGGACCATGGTTAGACACCAGACCAGAGGAGAGCTGCCTTGCTGGTGCTGGGACCACGAGAGAGGCCGCCATGGCTGCAGCTGGGATCACTGAGGGAATTTAGAAACTTGTAGAGACACTGCTAGAAGCAGATGGGGAAAGAGAGGAAGAAGGGCAGCTTCCATCCATCTTCTTGCTTTCTGAACTCTTTCTAGTACCTCATCTTGGCAGAATGTAATAGGAAGCTAGCTGGCAAGGAAACTCCAAAGGTGGTTTGCAAACTCCAGCATGACAGAACAGAGTGAAGAAGGGCAGATCTAGTGCTAAGAGACAACAAGTCATTCCTGGCCCATAAACTCTTCACCTGGGGACCATTGAGATGTTCTGTACATCTCTCTCACTGAAATCATCTCAGGTGTTTTCCCAGCTTTTCAAGTTTCTTTCAGAATTGGGAAGTTCCCCATGGACCTATTGAACTGGGAAAAGGTTTATATATATTCTAGAAAACTGGTTGGTTACAGCCGTTCATCCCTAGCCATATGAATCTCAGACTTTCAGACAATGTATACATTGTCATTAACAGAAAAAATAGTGTCGCTGTCACATTGAGCTACTGGAAGAAATGATACCGTTTCCACTGCTTGGCAAGTGGACCTACCGTATTAAATAATAATAGATATGAACAAACGTACAACAGTTGGACTTAATGTCTTATAATTAGATTATAATTATATCCTTCAGTTACTTCCTTTGTATCTCTTTGTGAAAGAAAGAACTGTGAGAAGTTATCTGTGAAAAAAGTGACAAACAGATAGGACCATGGGCCACCCCCTGCAGTTTTAGAGATTGGAAAGTAAAGTTGAAGAAACTTTCCAGAAATTAGAACCAAAGACAAGGGAGGATATAAAAATTAAAGGATCAGTCCAAGATCCGAACAGTAGGAATGTCACAATGAGAAACTAGGGGCAAGGAAATTTTCAAAGGAAAGAATGCAAGAAATTTCCCTAGAACTGAGGGACAGGAGTGACCATCTTGAAAGAATCTACTAGGGAACCCAGCTTAATAAATGAAAAAAAAGACCCATGTCAAGGCACAGCATAATGAGATTTCAAACATATGGATAAAGAGGAATTCCTTTAAGTTTCCCAGAGTAAGCAGAAGGGGGCACAAGAGGGTGGAGGGGAGAGAATGTTCAAAGGATCTGAAATCAGAATGGCATCCAGTATCTCACAAAAAACACTGGATGGCAGTGAAGTATTGTAGGAAGCTCCTGGCAGATGTACTTTCCTTAAATGAGAAAGTAACTCTAGAAAGGGGATCTCTGATGCCAGGAATGAAGGAGAGAAGTAAAAGAGCATTCCCTGGATGATAGCAGTGGGAAGACCTGGGTTATCAACTGTGCAACAGACCCAAGAGAATCACCATTTCAGAATAGATTTAGAGGTCAGGGGGGAAAATAGAATGCTATGTTTTCCTAGATGAAAAAATACACTGAGAGGCTGTTGGGGAGCATGAGATTTGGTAGTGGGGAATCTAAGCAATTGAAAAAGAAAGGCAGTTATTAACTCCAGGAAAACAAAAGGTAATACCAAATAAAGGAAACGTAGTTATAATGAATTACTTATGAGTGAATGTGTACATAGCCATAATAATTTAGACAGTTGTTAAAATAACCTAAATGTATGATCTAAGCGTATGGTAGATGGGAAAGAGAAGAGGTGGAATTTAAAAGAACTAAATTCTCCTACAATGAGAGAGGAAATGACTAGGTAATATCTAAAATTGATGGAATTTAGAGATTATGGTCTAAACATATGATTTTAAGTTATGGACTAAAAAAAAACTGTGGGGACTAATGAGGGAGTAGTCAGAAGGGGAAGACAGATATTGCCTTTTTTTTTTTTAAAATTAACCCTTTTTTAGAATTATTTGAATTTTTTAGTTTGTTGCATAAATAATTTTGATACATTTTTCTTTAATGTTGAGGTCTTTAGGTTTGTAGGTTCTATTGTCTTAAAGGATAAGCTTCTAAATGGCAAACAAATCTGTTACTGAAAAATATAGAGTTTATTAAGTAAAAAAGAATTCAAGTAACTTTTGAATAGAGTTCTTTGTATACCCTTAGTTGAATATATTCCCAAAATGATGAACTGCAGAAATCTCAGACTCTACTAAGTAGGTTTGTTTTTGGGAATGGTATTAGTAGAGTAATTCTGGGTTGTTGTTGTTTTTTTATTAACATATAATGTATTATTTGTTTCAGGGGTACGGTCTGTGATTCATCAGTCTTACACAATTCACAGCGCTCACCACAACACATACCCTCCCCAGTGCCCATCACCCGGCCACCCCCTCCCTCCGGCCCCCCTCCACTCCAGCAACCCTCAGTTTGTTTCCTGGGATTAAGAGTCTCTTATGGTTTGTCTCCCTCTCTGGTTTCATCTTGTTTCATTTTTCCCTCCCTTCCCCTATGATCCTCTGTCTTGTTTCTCAAATTCCTCATATCAGTGAGATCATATGATAATTGTCTTTCTCTGATTGACTTATTTCGCTTAGCATAATATCCTCTAATGCCATCTACGTCGTTGCAAATGGCAAGATTTTGGGGGTTTTGATGGCTGCATAATATTCCATTGTGTATATATGGACCACATCTTCTTTATCCATTCATCTGTTGATGGACATCTTGGCTCTTTCCACAGTTTGGCTATTGTGGACATTGCTGCTATAAACATTGGGGTGTACATACCCCTTCGGATCACTACATTTGTATCTTTGGGGTAAATACCCAGTAGTGCAATTGCTGGGTCTTAGGGTAGCTCTATTTTCAACTTTTTGAGGAACCTCCATACTGTTTTCCAGAGTGGGTGCACCAGCTTGCATTCCCAAGTAGAGTAATTCTGAATCTATTTTGTGTGTTAGTAGGAGAGAGTAAGTGAGTAAATATATCAATGCTGGGGAGATTCCTTTGTATCTCTTTGTGAAAGAAACTGGGGAGATACAAATAGCAAATGGGAAAAGTAAGAAAGAACTCTTTGGTATTAGATTTGATTTCTAAGTATCATTGTGGACTCATGATTGAGGAGTAATAAATTTCTGCTTTTAACCAGTGAAAGAGCCTAGAAGCCATGATATTCCAGTAGCAGTGAGCACAACTAGCACCCAGATCTTGGTTTGTAAGTACTATTTACCATGAAAAGGAGCCAAGGCTCCTTGCAGAAATAGCTAGTTCTAGGTCTAAGGCAGAGAAATACAAGGCAAGCCTAGAATATCTTGTGTCACAAGTCAAGGAAATGCACAAACAATGATGAAGGCAACTCAAAAGACTATAGGAGCTGCCTTTAAAGGGACACCCAGTGGTCAGATTTGGGGCAATTCAAGCAATAAAAATAATAATGGTAATAAACACTAGGTTTAAAAATGCATTCATGAGGCCACATCAATAATCAAAAAAGGCAGAAGTGATGCTGGGGAGAGGGTCTTCTTGCCACCAAATAAATGTAGAAGAATAATAAAATTATAAAATCACCACTTTGCAACTGCCAGTATAATTATTTCAGAATCATCAATGGATGCTGAACTGTTAGGTAAAAAGGTTATGGAAAGCGGGATATTCACAATCTCAAATTATGACCCCACAGTTTATTTATTAATTATAAAGGAAGAAAGATATGTGAATGAAGTGAGCACTTAGCATCACCAGCATTGGAGACAACTTAGCATTACATGACTCCAAGTGTGACGCAGTGGGAAGTAAATACTCCACTGATTTATGTCATATTGTTAATTTGGATCTGATCAAGAGAAATAATGAGAGTAGTGCAGATTGGTGGACGATCTGTGTGACAATATCTTAGACCCTTTGAAAGTGTTATTGTCATGGAAGAAAGAAAGATGGAATAACTGTTGTAGATTAGAGACAGAAGATGCACCTTGTGGTTTCTGTTGGGTTCTGGATCCAAAACACACAGCTGAAAGAACATTATCGGGACCTTGAGGGGCATTTGAATATGGACCATGTATTAGATAAAGTTACTGTGTCAATGTTAAAATTTTTGGTTATAACAGTAATTTTGTGCTCTCTTGGAGAATGTCCTTGTTCTTTTTTTTTTTTTTTTAAAGATTTTACTTATTCATTTGAGAGAGCGAGAATGAGAAAGAGAGCGAGCACATGAGAGGGGGAGGGTCAGAGGGAGAAGCAGACTCCCTGCTCAGCAGGGAGCCCGATGCGGGACTCGATCCCGGGACTCCAGGATCATGACCTGAGCTGAAGGCAGTCGCCCAACCAACTGAGCCACCCAGGCGCCCGAATGTCCTTGTTCTTAAAAGATGCATGCTAAAGCTTTTGGGAATGAAGTGTCATGTGTTTGCTGCTTGCTTTCCAAAAATCTCAGCAAAACACACACACACATATAATACAAATAGAGAGAGAATAAATACACTAATTATTATTTACTTATTAGATAATTAAATGTGACCAATTGTTCACCAGTGTTACTTGGTGTCTCAATGAGGGGTATACAAGAGCTCTCTGTAGTATTTTTTCTTTTTTTTTTTAAGATTTTATTTATTTATTTGACAGGGAGAGACACAGCGAGAGAGGAAACACAAGCAGGGGGAGTGGGAGAGGGAGAAGCAGGCTTCCCGCGGAGCAGGGAGCCCGATGCGGGGCTTTATCCCAGGACCCTGGGATCATGACCTGAGCCGAAGGCAGACGTTTAATGACTGAGCCACCCAGGTGCCCCTGTAGTATTTTTTTTTTCTACTTTTTGTAGGTTCTAAATCTTTCAAAATTAAAACATTGGGGAGGGGAAGGAAAATATAAACAGTGAAGTTTCCCATGGATTGCTGTCTTAGTTTACATTTTAATATGTTATCTAAGGAGGGAATGAATAGCTGGTGAAGTTTCTAGGTGTATCGCTAATACACTCTCAAATCTGGTTTGAACCATAGGAAGACCCTTAAAGATGAATGCACTTTAGTGTGAGCAAGGTGGTACTTTAGGCAAACCTGGTATATGCTACACATATAGGATCATAAGGCTCCAGCCACTCAGGAAAGCAACACCTCTCTCATTACAGGCTTTTCTCTGAAGACCTTGGCCAGCAAGAAGGTAAGATGTGAAACCGAAGCATGACCTGCCCACATAGTAAGCTTATGTGCTCCCTCAGGTGGAATACTTTGTGGACTTAACTCATCACAGTTTAGATTTCCATCCTGAAAGTCATCCCACTGTGGTGAAATTGTTTGGGTGTTTATCTTCTTGCTAGACCTTGAACTTCTTGAGGTCTTCTGACTGGATCTGTCACTCTGATTCCTAGCAATAGGTAAGGTGACTGGCTCTGAATTGGATTCATTTGAAAGGCAACTGAAGTCATGTGGGTGAGGATTTTCTGTGTCTTCAAACTATTTTTAAGGACTTGTCAGCCTGGAAAGGTGAGATTTGAGTAGGCATAGAACATTTATTAGATTGTAAATGGTACAGAAGGGTACACTTGGATTTGGTCTAATACTCAAATATCTAGGACCATCAAAAAGAAAGTTTGGTAGCTTGTGGCCACATAGTCCCCAGCCACCATCAGTCATATTGCAAAAACTTGCACACATACCCTACAGTGGTATACTATTCAACCAGAAAAGGAATGGGTACATGCTACAATATGGATGAACTTCGAATCATTCTATTAAGTGAAAGAAGCCAGAATCAAAAGACCACATCTTGTATGATTCCATTTACATGAAATGTCTAGAATAGGCAAATCCATAGAGACGGAGGGCAGATCAGTGGTTGCCAGGAGTTAGGGGTTGGGAAGAATGGAGAGACACTCCTTAGTGGGTATGAGTTTTCCTTTTGGGATGTCGAAGAAGCTCTGCAGTAAGGTAGTAGCAGTGGTCATACAACATTGTGGATGTAATTAACGACAATGGACGTGCATGTTAAAATGGTAAATTTTACGTTATCTGTATTTAAAGGCAATTTTTAAAAAGCCATTAAAAATAAGGACTAATTCTTGTAAAGACTAATTTCTCTAGGGTCCTGTGGTTTCAAGCAGCATAAGCAACTTGGGAAGGCTGGGCGTTCCTGGTTTAAAAGTCCTAAACAGTTCCATACAGAATGACAATAGGTTCTCCGAGTAAACTAAGTTAAGTTGGGGGCACATCTAGCTAACAAGGAGAGGCATTTCTTTCTGAGTATGTCCCTCCTTGTCACTGTCATAAAAGTGGCAAGGATAGAACACTGGATCTGACTCAGTGTGGCTCTCGTCTGGTGACTGACTACTGCCAGTCAGCAAGTTAGAAGCTCCAGGGAGACTGTTGGCTTCCTGGCCTCCCGGTTTCTGAGTTTGTTTGCTTTTCGCTAAAATACTTGATTTGGGTGCATGTGAAATCAGCCCTTAGATTTGCACAGGCTGGAAGGCCCCCATCAAGTGTTTGATGAAGTTTTCGAGTCTTGTAAAGAACAGTGACCAGAGGGAACCTGGGTGGCTCAGTTGGTTAAGCGACTGCCTTCGGCTCAGGTCATGATCCTGGAGTCCCGGGATCGAGTCCCACATCGGGCTCCCTGCTCAGCGGGGAGTCTGCTTCTCCCTCTGACCCTCTTCCCTCTCGTGCTCTCTCTCTCTCATTCTCTCTCTCTCAAATAAATAAATAAAATCTTTAAAAAAAAAAAAAGAACAGTGACCAGATGTGGCCAGTGTTCGTGGTTTGTGGCCATCGCGTTGCTGAACTTTCTCTTCCCGTGGTACCTCTCAGAAGTTCTTAACTTGCCATGACACGCCAGAGCCGTGAGGGTTGGGGTTAAGTGGAATGGCCCCGCAGACCATGGAGAGATCTGTGTTCCCGTGGTTGACACATGACTGGTGGAGGGCGAGGTGGGGAGGGCTGGGGAGGGCAGGGAAAGGAAGGAAATGTGGGAGATGAGCCGGGAGCAGAGGGAAGAGGGCTACTGAGGGCAAAGGAGAGAGACCCCCCGATAATGGGTGCCTCCCGTGTTCCCCTAAGGAATCCCCTTCCTGTACTGCGATTCCTTTTCTTGGTCTTCATAGTGAAGCAACCAACGGTGACTTGTTTCTAGATTTCCTGAATTGATGAGAAATGAAAACTAGGGATGTTTGGGTTAGGGCTTTGCAGACGGCCAGATCTGCAGCCAAAGGCTAGGAAGGGCCCATACCTTGAAATATGTCTTCTCCTCACTTCCAGGAAATTCTGTATTTCTCTGTGTGGTCGTTTAGAGTCAGGTAGGCCAGGGCTCACGAATTCAAATGGCAGTCAGGTAAAGAGCACGAGAGCCGCGGACCAGGTAGGCAGCATGTGGGGGAGGCGGGTACGTCACGTGCCCATCCGGACAAGATGGCTGTGCCTCAGGCACCAGGACTCTGTGCCATCTGGAACTGGGGGCCCCGGGCTGCCAGATCAGCTGCCGCCTCTCCTCTCCTTTCTCTTTGGAGGAGAAGAGAAACCCGATTTTATGTCAAATTTGCCCATCTTTAAAATTCTGCCCAAGTGAAAACATCACTGCCAGCTGGACCTGGCTGTCTGGCTGCCAAGTTAGGACCAGTGATTGAAGTCAACAGATTACTAATACAGACGCAAAGGCTGAATACGGTAGGGCGGGGGTAGTGGAGAGGCCGAAGAGTTTACCTTTCAGAGTAACATAATTTGATTTTAAAAAATATATATCACTAGGAAATCATCCATATTAAGGAAATTGGAGTTTGATGAGAAATCATTTCATACCGCAGTGGGAGGTGGGGTGGATGAGGTGTGACACTTTGGGTCTTGGTAGGCAGGGGCAGTGGCCTGGGGTGTCTGGGTGCTGGCAGGGGAGAACCAGGTGGTGGGAACAGAGCACAAAAAGAAATGAATCAGTTGGGCATCAAAGACAGAGGGCCGGACTTCCCCATTTACCTGGAGCCTCCCGGTCATGGGCAGGCCCAGCTCTCCCTTCCCCAAATCAAATGGGAAATGCCCCCTTTGCTTATGGAACCTCCAGAGGTAGATTAACTTTGCCTTAAGCTCTTTTATGTTTTGTAACTTAACTCACTGTACTATTAGTCAGTTCTTGTGCTTGGGCCTCATTGTTTGTGACTTGCGTATTTTCATCTGCCCTTAAAAAAGAAAAAGAAAAAATTTGAGAAGTTAAGGGAACACAGGTGAACTTTATTTTTTAATTAGTAGGATTGATTAACCTGTATTTAAAAAAAAAACAAAAAAAAAACCCCTAAACCAGGATGAAACAGGAGTGGAAGCATCATCCGCGGTGCAGGAGTGGGCATAGCCAGGAGCTAGGAGCCGAAGGGAGCCCTGGGCTGGCAGTTGGGGAGGGCCTGGAGGAGGGAGGGCTGCTGGCCCCTTGAGTCGGAACTAGAACATTCTGTGAGAAAGCTGCGAGCCAGCTTTGGCCAGCATGCATGCCTGTCTGTTCCCAGTCGGGAGCTGCACTTCGCCTTCCCCAACCCCTGGTCCACCATCCATCACCACCACGCCTGCCTCCCCTGCTCTGAAGGCAGAATTTATAGTCAAGTTAGGAAAAAAATGGAAAGCAGGAGGTGGGGTGCATGGGAACCGGTTGTGAAATGATAAATCAAGGCCTCTTTAAGGTCTAGAATTATTTTGGCATCTTTCACTTTGGGGTTCTTTATTAGACAGGCTTTGAGAAGCAAGGGTAGGGCTTAAAATGTGAGTTCATTTTTTTATTTTTATTTTTTAAGAGAAAAACAGGTAACAGTGATCAGTTTGCCAGTTTAAACGGACGTTGGCTTCGCTGTGGCTGTTTTGCTCGTAGGAGTAGAGGGAACGGCTGCACTTAACCCCCTTCCTCTGATTTTACTGTCTCTGGGTAAACTGAGCCCCATCCATCATGCCAAGGGCTCAGTAAAAACTTGGAGTGGTCGGGAGTATCCAGGGCAGCAGTTTGGTTTGGTTTCTAAGGCTAACGTGGGGACGAATGAAATCTCCACTATTTGGAGCAGCAAGGCCACTGGTTTGATGGTGCAGATGTCATCTGCTCTTCGTTCTCAGAAAGCAAGCCCATCTCTTGGTCCCAGGTGTCGTCACCACTCAGTGGCTCCCTGTGGGCGCGCCCCTGGTCTGCACATTTGTCTTGTAGGACGGCCGGTCATTTCCTGACACTTACTGGGTCTCAGACCAAATTCCTCACTTACAACTGCCCCCCTCCCACCACCACCCAGACACACATCCCACACCCACAACCTATAGACGCTTGAAACTAAACCGGACAGCGCGCCCCTCTCGGGTACTTGTGTGTGGCCTGACCTTCCTAGACCTTCCTCTCCTTCTCCCTCTCCCCGCCTCTGGCCCCCCGTCTGTGCCTTGTGCCTCTGCTCCCCAGGCCAGGGTGGTTCTCGCACACCCAGCACCCACACCCAGCCTCTCCCTCTGCATTCCTGTTGCCACCACTCAAGCAGGCTGGTTGCTGCTACTGTCCCTTCCCAAGAGGCTCCCCAGTGTCCCCGTTTCTGGTCCCACTTTTCTCCCGTGCATCTCCCATACGGCCACCCACTTGATTACTCTGAAACCCCACTGTCCTTTGTCAAGCTGCTGGCCGTAGACCTGCCAGATCTAGACCCGCCCGCCCCTAGAACACAGCCCACGGCCCTTGGCTCTGGATCTAAGGCCCTATGCAGCCCCTCTACCCTTTCTCCCATCTGCCACCTTCTTCCTTTCCCCCTGTGGGAACCCTGCCCTCCTGCCAAACAGGTGGTCTCCAGCCCCCTCGTCTGCTTCTGCTGCCCAGCACTTGCTCATACTGGTGGCCTTCCCTTGGTGGCCGTTCCGTTTCCAGTCTCCCTCAACTACACTGAATTGTTGGGTCTTATTGTGACCAACACTCTGTTTTCCCTCTTTACAAGCATGCATTTTCTCTCTTTATTAACAATACACAAACAGGGGTGCCTGGGTGGCTCAGTCGGTTAAGCGTCTGTCTGCCTTTGGCTCAGGTCATGATCCCGGGGTCCTGGGATCGGGCCCCGCGTTGGGCTCCCTGCTCCGCGGGGAGACTGCTTCTCTCTTCCCCTCTGCCCCTCCCCACTGCTTGTTTTCGCTCTCTCTCAAATAAATAAATAAAATCTTTAAAAAAGATACACAAATATAAGTATCTTTGGGAGAGGAGCCCTGCCTCCTCCTCTGTGGTCACCAGAAGGCAGCCAAGTCAGGCAGGTGCAGGAGCCAGCAAGCCTGGTAGGGAGAGTCCCTCCCTTGAAGGGCTCAGCCCACCGGGGGTGACTGCTGCCCCATAGCCATGTGGGTCCACCTTGATTTTTCCAGGAAGGCCACAAGTCTTCATTTCCATGTGAAATGGCTTAATTTACATTTTTTCACATCATACTTTAAAGGTGGTCCCTCCCAGAGAAACATCATCCCTTGCAATTACAACTTAAAGACTATTACATGCAGGGCTCCCAGCTGGCTCCGGCAGTGGAGTGTGCAACCCTTGATTTCAGGGTCGTGAGTTCCAGCCCCTCGTTGGGGGTAGAGATTACTTAAAAATAAAATATTAACAAGCCAAGATGTCCATCAACAGATGAATGGATAAAGAAGATGTGGTGTGTGTGTGTGTGTGTATACACACACAGTGGACTATTACACAGCCATCAAAACAAACCCAAAATCTTGCCATTTGCAACGACGTGAATGGAACTGGAGGGTATTATGCTAAGCGAAAAGTCAATCAGAGAAAAACAAGTACCATATGATCTCACTGATAGGAGGAATTCTTAATCTCAGGAAACAAACTGAGTGTTGCTGGAGTGGTGAGGGGTGGGAGGGATGGGGTGGCCGGGTGATAGACATTGGGGAGGGTATGTGCTACGGTGAGCGCTGTGAATTGTGCAAGACTGTTGAATCACAGATCTGTACCCCTGAAACAAATAATGCAATATATGTTAAGAAAAAAAAAGATAGTAGGAAGGGGAAAATGAAGG
>NW_027397105.1:3857944-3875577 GCF_003265705.2 Callorhinus ursinus | reverse complement strand
CAAACAATGAATCATGGAACACTACATCAAAAACTAATGATGTCATGTATGGTGACTAACAAAACATAATAAAATTTTAAAAATAAATAAAATATTAAAAAAAAAAGACTATGGCATGTGCACCCTGGCTATGAAATAGCAATTCATTCCATGGGCAAATACCAAATAGGGTAAGAATTCTGCTTTTCAGGATGGGTTTGGGATCTCGAAAAGGAGGTGGTCTGGAAATTCAGGAATTGAATTTGGGATTCCGATGACAGGAGAAAAGTAGGCAGTGTTTTGTCCCTCTTTCCTTTTGCAGATGACTTCAGTAAGACAACCTCCCCGCCTTAAACCAGTAAAACCGGATGCCTTTACTATCTCCTTGTTGTTTTCATTTGTGAAAATGTTCCAATGAAACAAACTTTTACATGGAATTTTGCCAGATTGACATTAAAGGGCAGGTCTCTTTGGTGGGGGGGGGGGGGGGGGGCAGCACTGTTACATGCTGAGAGTGTCAGTATGTTGGGGAAGATCACAGCCCTTTCCCGGCCGATGAATGAAAGGTCACAGGAGGGAGGGAGGGAATGAAGCAGCTTCCCTCTTTGATAAGCTGAGAAAACAGGAGGCTCTGGCCTCCACAGGTGTTCGGGGAAAGCAGGTGCAGATTCCAAATGAACTCTTCTTTATAGCATTTGGGCCTCTGTGACATAGTCATCTTTCATTCATTCATCACACTTGTATTGAGTCCCCTCAGTGATGCTGAGCTGTTGGGAGGGTCCCTGGGGTGCGTGGGCCAACGTCCCGCCTGCAAGTTGCTTCAAATCTAGTGGGAGGGGAGGCGGCTGGGTGGCTCAGTCCCTTAAACGTCTGCCTTAGGCTCAGGTCATGATCTCAGGGTCCTGGGATTGAGTCCTGCATCGGGCTCCCTGCTCAGCGGGGAGCCTGCTTCTCCCTCTGCCCACCCCCCACCCTGCTTGTACTCTCTCACTCACTCGCTCACTCTCTCTTCTAAATAAATAAATAAAATCGTAAAAAAAAATCTAGCAGGAGGGACACAGAAACATCACAAGCACAGTGATACAAGGAAGAATGTGTTAGTGTTCCTTAGGTCCTAAATGACCGATCTAGAAAGTTAATAGTAATTAAGAGGAATATTTCTCCAGTGCTTTCAAAGCTACCTGATATCTCTGTGGGTCCTTCCCTCACCTCTGTGGGGAAGTTTGATTCCAATCTTGTGCATCTTAAATCCATGATGAGGGAAACCAGACCCATTCCAGGCTCTTGTGGAAAAGCCTTTTCTGAGCATAGACCAGCAGACTGAATACAAATAAGGAGTGAGGAAGTACGTTTCTACCATATTTCATTACGTTCCCATAAGCTTTCTTGGTTTGTTTTCGGGAGCACCTTGATTTGTTACTTAATCGCTGGTGGGTCGAGGGAAAAATGGAAAACACTTCGTTTACTCATCTGCCTGGCCACAGCTGTACACAAAGATGCAGTGTCCGACACTAGGATTTCTGAGATGCCCCGGATCTTGGGTAGCCCTCAGTCTTGTGCCCTGTCTCTAGCTAGGGCCCTCATGGAGTCCTTGAATGCAGACATCTGGGCCCCACACAGTGAAACCGATTCGGGTAGTCTTGGGTTCTGTCATCCAACCAGCACCCTCGGATGTCCTGAACTAGGTGATGCTTGGAAAAGATTCTTTGAAAAGCCTTGGTCTAGAAGCCGGAGAGGTAAGATCGCAGGCAAAATATAACTGCAAGAATGGAGCAGCTGTGTAAGGCCGCTTGGTGGCCCATCCCATGTGCCGCCGAGGTTTGGGATCCACAGAGAGCTCCTTTCCGGCCTCGGGACCTGGAAGGCATTTGAGTTAGTGCAGAAAAAGTGGGTGGGATTTTGATGGCGTGAAATGAGGAGAGCACTTCAGCCAAGGGAATGGAATGAACGGAAGCGCTGACGTTGGGGCGAGCAGTGTGTCTTCAGGGGATCCGAGCAAGTGGCTCCCCAGCTTGAAAACCCTTCAGTGGCACCCTGGACCTCAGAATAAAGTCCAGACTCCATAGCATGGTTTCTGTAGCCTAGAAGGATCTAGTCCCCCAACACTCCCCTCCACCCCCAGGGACTCTGATCTAGCTGTCCTGACATAATTGGCATTATCCTTTATTTCCCTGGCTTTGCTCGCTTTTTAGTCCTTCAGGATTCAGTATAAAGGGCACATCCCCCAAAGCAGCTCATACATAGCACCCGGGAATCTTTGTAAAATGCAGATTCAAAAGCTCCTGGATGCCTGGATTTCCCATCCACGTAAATTCTGATTTAATTCCTCTGGAGGGTAGTACACTGGGATGTTGATGTGTTCCAGAGGACCCTAACGTTCAAGTTCAGATCCACTACACCAGGAAGTCTTCCTAAGTCCCCAGGTTTGGTTTACGATGGACGCCTACAAGATGCTCATCCTCGGTCATGGACTGACCGTTTGCCTGTGTCCCTCACTGGACCCTTAGCCTCCCAAGAGCGGGGGCTGTCTCTTGTTCATTCATTCAGGAGGAGTTTCCAGGTCATCTTTTCCATGCTGTCCTCTGGGCAGAGTTCTAAAGACACAAAACAGACCTGGTCCCTTGACTCACACAATTCACAGCATAAAAGGAGAACCACCATTTAGCACAGTGCCTTGGCATGGTGGACCCTTAGTAAGTATTGAATGAATGAAGGAGGGGTGAGGGGGAAGGACAATGGAAGGAAAGATGGGAGTGGGTCAAAGCATCAAAGCACCTTGAGCACTCTAGGTACCCCGTGCCTGGTCCCTGGATGGCCTGGAAGCTGGGAGGCAGCATCAACCAACCCTAGAGCATCAAATTAGCGGATTCAGCACTTGGAGAGAGGGGCAACCCCCGGAGGAAACAGTGTTGTTCAGCATACGTATCAGAATGCGTGGGCTAGCACCTGGATGAGAGGAACATTCCAAAAGGTCTTGTGAGCGGGTTTGGCAAGTGGAAGGTTCTTGTTGGTGCCAGGTATTACTTATCTCCAGTATGTAGAGCGCCCCCCCATCGTCTCAGTGTTCAGAGTTCTTTCTTTTATGTTCTCTTTTATAGGAGCATGTTAAGGTTCATTTAAACACCCATTTCCCCGGTAACATTTGAAGTTCTAGAGCTGAATTCTCTCCAGCCGTGGGGGTTTTTAGGAACTCCAGCCCTCTTATTCAGGGAGTGGTTATTACCCTTGAATTATTGCACTGCACCTGAAAAATTAAGAGTAAAGGGCTTGAAAATCCTATCGATAAGTAAAACAAATAACAAAAAAGAGGGAGGGGCTCCGAAGAAGTGAGACTCCTGGTGGAAAGTGAACAGTCACACGGGAGGAGAAGCAGAGGGGGTTGGGAAGAGGCAGGGGAAGGGAGCCGTCCCTTGGGTTTTTGAGTGGCTGGCCTCCCACCCCAGTGGCTGCAGAAACTAGACTGGCAGCACCCTTCTTTGAAATACTGATGAGCTCTTTTTCTCCCACACCTTAATCAGTGTTTTGTAGTCTGGGAAACGGCTTTTTTTCTCTTTAATTTTTGTACGCCCCAGCTTCTTTTTTCAGTGGGTGTGTTACGTTCTTATGCTTTTGTGATCATTTGAACTTGCCCTGTCTGTGGTTCTCTCAGATATGCTAGATTCCTTCTTTTGGCTGATTTGAGCCTTGACTCCCTTACCCCCTCCCCCTGGTCTGGATTAGGTAATAATAATAATAGCTCTAATTGAATACTGGTGGAGAAAGGGGGTTTATTTATTTTTTTAAGATTTTATTTATTTTTTTGAAGGAGAGAGAGTACATGCAGGGGAAGGAGCAGAGGCAGAGGGAGAAGCAGACTCCCTGCTGAGCAAGGAGCCCGATGTGGGACTTGCTCCCGGGACCCTGGCATCATGACCGCAGCTGAAGGCAGAGGCTTAACTGACTAAGCCACCTCGAGAAAGAGGGTTTAAAAAGAAATTGACCCACTGAGATAATATGGATGATGGGAAACGTATACCCACTATGTTTTAAAGGTGTAGATGTGTCTGTGTATATATACACACACGCACAACTATTACAGAGGGTCCTCATAAGCACAGATTGTTTAAAAGAGAGAGAGAGAGAGAGAGAGCTGTTCGCTCTCTAATTTCTGCTCACTCACACGGTCCTGTCAAGGGAAGTGCCTAAAAGTGACAAGAAATCCGAGGCCAAAGTTCCAGGTGTGGAGAAGCTAGTCTGAGCAAGGAGCTCGTCAACAGAGAGAATGTCACAGTTCAAATTCAATAGAACAGTAGATTCTCAGAAGGAGACTCAGGGAAGCGGAAGGCAAAAGTATCAGGACCAAGCTTTTTAAATAAATAAATGGATGCACGGATGCATGGATGGACGTGTGTTTTTCCCGAGGAACACTCAAGATGGTTTTGCGTGCCCATGAAGGGATGACGTGTCTCAGAAATGTCTTTCCATCCGTCTTAGGCATTGTCTGAAGGCTCTCCGTTGGGAAGCCCAGAGGTACCCGGGATCAGTCCCTACCTACTTCCCTATCACTAAAGTGACATCCTCAAGGCAACACTGTTGTTGGAAATAGGTACAGACTGTTGTGAACTCCGCTTCCCCCCTCCTGTTTCTGGCCAGGGCCTTGTAGGAACCGTGTAACAGAACAGGTGATGGTAAAGGGGGCGGGGGGAAGCCAGAGAGTAAATGTCACAAATGTACGACATCACCCTATGCTTTTTCCCCAGGGACAGTCACTACCCCCACCCCCGCCCCGTAAGCAAGCACCCAATGACAACTTCAAGGCAATGTTCTAATTCCTAACTCCTGACACAGGAATGTCGGACCTGTAGGTCTGGGAAGCTGTGGTGGGCAGTTGGGTCTGGAAGATTCCTTTTGGTTACTACTCCCTCACTGAAAGGGTTTCCACCTGGCTCTCACTCAACCTTTGCTTTCCCGCGGGGTGCTGAATCCTCATACTGCAAAAGTTCCTAAGTCGCGTTAGAAGGGTTTTGAAATGCTAATGCACAGCTGTTGACAGGTATGAATACCCATCAGCCTGGAATGTCACACCTATTCAAAGTAATTGAGCATCCTTGAATATAATCTCCTTTAAAACCCAGAAATGTGAAACCAGGTTGCTTCAAGCTGGGAGAGAGACTTCCTCTGGGCTCCTTTGGCATTTTATCTCAATAAACTCGAAAATAAATAAATAGCCACAGACACCCCCTCCCCACACACACACACAGTGTTTCTACTTAGCTGTTAGGCGTGTATTTGCAGGGAGCACATGTGTGTGATTTGGGGGTGTGTGTGAGTGCATGCCTATACCTGTGCATATAAAACACAGCACTTGGGTGCCTGTCGTATTCCGTGCACCACAGTTTATTTTTCAAAACTCTTGAGGTAGACACCTTGCTCATTTACTAACATATTTTCTTACACGAAAGCTTATTGAAGGTTTGTTATTTTAAACAGAATAGGTTTATTGTAGAAAAGTGGTAAAGTTGAGAACAGGAAACGAAACAAAATAAAAATCCACCACCTGCAGATAATCACTGTTAACACTTTGGGTGGATCTTTCCGGTCTCTTTTTGGGCACACATAGAAGAATATGTCTACGTGCATTACCTTTTTAAAACATTTTGGGGATCATATCTCATAGACCACATAATTTGCCTTTCTCATTCCTGGAGTCTGAGAAATTTCTGTCTTTACGGCGTTTCCAAGACGGTGCCTCCAATGACTAACTTTTTGAAAAAGTGTGTGTATTCTGTCCTTTTCCATGACGTCCTGCTTTAAGCAGAGTGGACGTTTCTAGTATTTATGTTAAGATATAGTTTAACTTGGAAGTTCAGAACCACTGCAGACGTAAAATCATAGGCCCTTTTTCAGTGGAGAAATACTGCACAAAAGGAAATGTTGCCTCTTCTTCCTATTGGGTGGGGCAACTGAAAGCTTTTGAAAGATGTGGCCTATCTTCCCAAAGGTGGGCCAGAAAGAGCCTGGCCTCCTTCAGCAGGCTGGCCTTGTTGTCTTGGGTGCTGGGTGCTGTGCTGGGTGAAGAGAGGCCACTCCTTGCTCTCTCAATGAGCTTCTATTGCAAGCGGGGAGGGAGGCGAAGCAGTAAACTGTAAACAGACACACAAATGTAAGAATTACCCATATTGTGATAGCCTAGACAGCCAGTGGGCCCTCTGGATCCAAAGGCTCTGGAAAAAAAAAAAAAAAAAAATCCGGGTCTGCATCATTTACTTTATTAAGAGCGTCAAGATAGTCGCCAGAGAACGGTGTGGATAACCTGGGCGCGTTTAAGTAATTATGACAGTTGAACGCAGTCTGATACCGTTAGCTCCTTTTGAATGGGTTATAAAATGGTCTCCAGTTGCTCATAAACTTGGGGTAAGTGAAATGCCATCGAAGATCTAGATCTCTAGGGGCAGACCCTTGCCACGTTCGCTCTTGGCTTCCATGAGCCTTGCCTTCCTTGCCGACTTTGTGGCTGACGTTGGTTGGCTACGTTACCCAGAACGCCAGCACACTGATTCGACGATTTGTTAAAATCTGCCCTCGTTGTCCGCCGGTGCTCCGGACGAAGGGAAAAATGATGAGATCGTCTCTAGTTCTTAGTCATTCTCTCTGACTCCAGCCCAGCCCTCATTCCCATTCACCCAGGCCCCATTATGAAGCCGAAAACACTGCTCAAGGCCTGGTTTATTTACCTAATAAACTGACTCTTGTATTGCCTGGGAAATGCTAAAATTTTTGAGCCAAGAAATCCTAGTAACAGGCAAACACAGGGGTCCAGCAGTCAGGTCTGAAGAGACAACAAAATGAAGGTCAGCTAATATCGCCATTCTTCTCCTTCCTGGTGGCCGTGACACAGCACTGGGCTTTATTTGAAGATCCCAGACTTCGAATCATTGCTTGCATTGTTCGCTGCGCTAGTCCTGCAGGCTGTGCCAACAGTTTCAGATATTAATGTATTCTAGAGATCAGTGAATGAAGAAGTCCTCTGCACTTTTTCCCTTTTTAATTTTTCCCCCCTTTCCATACACTTTGTTGGTCGTGTCTTTGTCCGCCGGAGGTTGCTGGGCATTTCTAATGAGAAAGCAAAGAATTGCAGAAGGAAAAAGGCAAAAGGAGGCGGGGGGGGGGTGTCGGTTAGGGAGAAGAGAACAGGCGCGGAAAAACAGGGCGTGTTTAGCACTTTAACGGTGAGGTGACATTTTTACAAGCTAGTCAGGTGCACAGGACCCACTGGGGGAGGTGGCCTTGGCGAGGCAGAGTCAGAACGGAAAGCGCTTTTTTTTTTTTTCTTTTTTGGAAACGTCTGACTCATTGATTAGCTTTCTCGCAACGGAAAAAAAAAAACCACGCACTTTTATTTCTGAACATCATTTTCCCTGCAGGACACCCGGCCTTAGTGCTGCTTTCGTATTCATTCCAGCTTCATTATTGCGGCCCCCCTCCCAACCCACCCTGGGCAGCTGCCTTTTTAAAAGGGGGAAAAATTAAAGCAATTCATACTCCTGGTGACTTACTGCTGCAGAATAATTGGTTTCTGTTTGCAAAGAACATTATCACAGCAAAGCCCAGAAAACAGAAAGGTCTGTCTGAGAGAGAGGGGTTGCTGAGGCCAGGGGAGAAGCGGGTGCGTTGCAGGGGGGAGGTGGGTGGTGAAAATCACATTTTTGCAAAGGTAATTAGCTAATAATTAATTTTTTTGCCATCCTCCCATATTCGGGTTTGTCCTTCTGCGATACATGTACCCATGCTGGTTTGGAGCACACCCTGTGATACCTCGTGGAAATGATAATGAGACCAAACCAGTTAAAGGGCTCTTTAGACAGTGCGGTGCTTTGGGGAAGGCCGGGATGAAATGCAGACCCTCCGAGGGTTCCTCCAACACACAAGAAGTCCCTTTGTTTCCTGTTTTAGAAACCAGAGGCATGCCTAAAATTGCAGGGAAAGTGAGAGGGGCCGAGGAGTTGGCGCCAGAGGCTTGGCTTTCTGTATTTAAAAAGAGAAAAAAAAATTGTTCGCGAGTTATTCGTGCCTGGATTTGATAGGGCAGTCTCTTGGGTGTTTTTGAAGCTCTGAAGGAAGGTTCTCTGAAGATGTAAGCGGGATCTGTCTTTCACTTAGACTTAATTAAGAAACTTGCTGGCTTTGTCTGTAGGGGGCCCATTACGCGCAAGCTGCAGCCCCCGCTGAATAGGGGCTCAGCCTGGAAAGTGTATACACGCCACACCGCCTTTGTGTTGTGTTGCCAAACTGGGGACCGGAGCAAGCGCGGACCAGGCTCTGCCAGAGGTCATCCCTTGTTGTTCCTAAATGTGAGCCCCCGGCCCAAACAGAAAGCTCCAGCAAGTGCAAGGACATTCTTGAGGGACCTAGAACTAATGAACCTTTTATAAAATGAATATTAGTAAACAAAAAAGGGGGGGTGGGGGGCACGAGAGAGGCTGTCTGTTTTCCGGTGGCCTATTCCCAAAGCATCCGGACGGGCCGAGGGGCTCACCCCGAGCCCTTTGCAAGGAAAGCGGGGACGGCTCGAGCCCGACCTGGGGCGCAGTCTCACCCGCACCTTGCTTCCGCCCAGCCCGGGGACCAGGTCTGCCGTGGTCACTGTTCTCGTAACCTTGAGAATAATTTCCCCTGGTGGGCTACTGTGGCCTACCCTATTTAGAACAAAGTTGCTGAATGCGGGAGAATAAAGAACAGTGGGAAGGCTGTGAGCAGTGGTTAATCAGCTAATTCGCATTTCAAAAGACACTAATAAGAGGTGATAAATTCAAATAAAGCCCCGGGTATGAGTACTTTACTCACTCTGGAAAGCCTTCGGAGAGGCTCCCGGTTCCCTCTCTCCCCCTGCCCAGCTCTCTTCCTTTCCCTTTGAAGCTGCGGGACCTCCCGGGGTACCTGCTCCTCCGCCTGCCCCTCCCTGCGAGCGGGTGGGCGGGGGGAGGGGGGAGGGAGGAGGGGGGGTGGGCCTGCAGGCCTTCGCCTTCCTCCTGCCCGCGGCCGACTGCACCCTCTGCTGCAGGAGCAGGTGCCCTCGGGGGTCTGCTGCCGCCTGGTGACCCCGGCCCTGGCCCCTTGTCTGCCTGCACCTTCCGATCCCCCTCCCTGCCCTCCACCTTACGGCCTTCATGAGATCCAGTCCTCTTCGTACATAAATGATGACTGCCTCCATCCTTCATCTCTGATTGCCAACCCTGTCCCGGTGCCCTTTGCTGGGCTGTCTGCCTCGGCTCTGTGCAAGCGGGGGGGGGGGGGGGGGAGGAGGGGCGTTGGCATCTTAGACTTTCTAGGGAGGCCTCTCATGATTGGGTCTTTCTGCTGTCACAGGCTAATGGCCCTGTCCCGCCACCAGGGTCACTCACCCGGTGACCGGAAAATCACCCAGCCAAGTGGCACCGGAGACAGCTGTAACACCAACCATCAGTGATTTCATTTCAGCCAGGAGTTCAGTTCAGGTGTTGGAAAATGAGCTCGTCCAAGCTCTTTCCGCCAAGTCTCCCAACCCTTGGCAAAATGTAGAAAATATTGTGGTCCTTGATAGAACATGCCTCTAGAAGGAAAAGAAACTGCCCTGTAGCATCGTGATCCAGATGCCAGAAACAGCATCATCCTGCTTGACGTTTATGGTTTTTTTCTGTGGCCATGATATCCACAGGGGGATCCTTCCCCGGTGGTTCCTGATTTCATAACCTCAGAGCACCCTACACCCCATCATGCTCTGGAAGTGCATCAGGAACTGAGTGAGCCACCATCCTAATTACATACTGAAAGGAATGGCCTTCCATCTTCTGCCCATGAGTGATGTGAAGGTCCCCTGGACTTCATCGTTGACAACCTGATAGTTGAGGATAGCCTCACAAGCCCTAAGGGGACCACTGGCCTGACAGGGTGTACCCGGGAGCTGGACAGCCTTAAGGTTTGTCACCTATGACAGAGGCTTTCTGCGTAGCATACCCTCCAGTTATCTGGAGGATCTTAATTTGCATCTTATTTGGACTCTGAATTATTCCAGAAGGATTCCTACTTTCTGAAAGGGTGTGGACCAGATGACCTCCAAGTGCCCTTCCATGTGGGCACGCGCCAGCACTCAGGCCCGTCGCCAGGGGCATATGGCCCGACGGGTTCTGTCTCAGGGCACAGGATTCCTTTGCTGTCCGTCAGCTGAGGGGATATCAGGGTAGAAACTCCACACAAGAGTCCAGCTTTATATCTGAAAAAACGCCACCGTAAGCAACAGAAACCATCTCTGGTCACTTAAGCGCAAAAGGAATTTACTGCAAGGGTATTGAGTAGTGTGAAAAATAAATCGCCGAGAAGGCTGGTGGATCAGGCTACAACATGGAGAGAAACCAACAGTGGCCACCACCCCACCACAGAACGTTCTGGTGAGGATCTCGTTGCCGCACCTGCTGAGTGCCCTGTGTTGGCCAGCCCTGCCAGTGCCAGACCCCAGGGGCCATAGCTCGGGGGGCTCCCACTGATGCTCCTGGAGGATGTCCTCGCTGCCACCACCACCAAAATGAGTGTTCCACGGTCCTTAATCCTGGCATCCGAGTGGCTGCCCACTAGCTGGAGGGGGTGGGGTGGGGGAGTGCCAACATCTGGCCCTTTTGGCCCAGCCTCCTACCAAAACTCAGGTAGCAAAGACGTCCTCAAATATATGAAGTGAATTCAGATGCCGAGCAGCTGAAAACCGAGCACGTGTCCACTCAGCTCTGCTGGGAGTCATTTGCCACAGACGGACATCTTTGGCTCCTCTCACTGAACTGGGCAGCTTTACCCAAGACGATTTATGTACTTTGTGGGGCCCAGTGAAAGATGAAAATGCAGGGCCCCTCGTTCAGAATTGATTAAAAAATGTCCAGAGGGCCACAGCGGAGCATAAACCGAGCATGGTGGCCTCCTGCCCACGGGGCCTGTGCCACTCACCGCTCAGGTCACATGCCCATGAAGCCAGCCTTGGCTTGTCCTTAGGTCGTCAGGTGGGTCTTGGGGCCTTTGTAAAGCCATATAAGTGATTTCTGATCTATCAGTGTTATTTCATTTTATTTCCTGCTCACAATTATAATCATCCCCATTTGACAGAGCAAACGAGGCTGTGATTCCTGCTGAGGCCTTCTGACTCTGAATCGCCCTTTCTCCACACCATGTCCACTGCTCATCAGGAGCTCAGAGCGGACGCCGTGTGGTGTCCCCTGGGCTGGACACAGCGCTCTCGGGGCACCATCGTCCAGAGTTGCTACCTGTTGTAGAAAAAGGACCGCTCACTCCCTTTAACACTTCGTCTTTCACTTCCAAGAACTGCACTGCAGGAAGGAGGGAGCGCAGTGCTCCCCAGCCAGCAGCAGGACCCACACTCCAGTTCCTCAGTTCACAGCAAACCAACAAAAGCGGACTTCGTGGCACCAGTACAGCCGTGTGTGTGTGTCACGCTGTATGATCTTGAGCAGATCTTTTCCTCACTTCCCGGTGGTCCCAATTTCTCATGTATTCCAGTCCTCGATCTTCTTCCACAACCTTATGTGCCTCTCCGCCCTGCCGTGCGTGCCCATGATCCCCGGTCCCCTTTCTGCCACCGGCTCTAGTCCTCACTGTCTCCCTCCTAAGCCCGGGAATGCCCACCCTCCCCTCTCTGCCAGGTCCTGCCACTCCCAACCCTCCTCCCGCCCACAACGCTCAGCGCGGCGACGCGACGGGCTTTTCTCTTTACCCTCCCAGCCTAGTCTGTCCCCCTCTCCATCCCGTGCGAGCCCACCCTTCCCATTCCCGTGCTTCCCAGAGAACCGACCATAGCCCCTTCTTGTCGCCGTCCTTCCCTGGGCCTGGCCCTTTCCTCTTCTGCCCTTTCCTTTCTCATTCCCTTCCCTGGACAGGACACAATATGAGATTAGGATATTTATGGTGTTTTATAAAATACAAGGTTCTACGACGTGGTTTTAATTTAAAACTCATAGCTCTCGAACAAAATACTCCTCTCTTTAAAAAGCTATAATGAAACTTTAAAAAGCTGTAATGAATTTCATTGTTTTTATTGCTATGCAGTCTTTCATTGATTTTTTTTTCCTCCCTCCTAAAGTAGTTTTTTTTTTTTTCCCCTATTTTAAACCCAGGGAAGGAAAAATTTCCAAGGGTTATTAGTTCATTAGCTGTTAGCAGGAATAATTGATCTGTCAACTCAAAGGATTTATAAGGATTTGGCTCACAGAATTCATGAAAGCAGTAGCTTACGTTTAAGTTCTGCCTCAAAAGAAAACATTTCAGTAGGGGCTTCTCCTTACTTTTTGCAAGATAAAAATTAGCATCCCTCTAGTGATGAAAAGGTCCCCTATGTTTTAAGATCCTCCCAAATGGTCGGAGCTATAGCTGCAATATTTGCACCTACACCTGAAATAATTGGAGATACGTATGTATTTCACCCAAATGAATGGATTATAAATATTAGAGTTTTTGGTTTCTTCCAGTGGTGGGTCCCCCCCGCCCCCCAGTAAAAGGGATGGAACACAACTAACATTTCTTCAACCTCAAATGAGGTTTTTGCTTTCTTTTTTTTTTTTAAGCAAATGCACCCAAATTGGGTTTCGTTCACAAAGGAAAGACTGACTGCAAAGCTAACAGACCCATCATTAGGCACCCTGCCCTCTTAAATGGCCTGTCCATTCCACTGCTCACAATATAGGACTAAGGCCGTAAACAAGGGATCCAAGAGAACTCTGGACAAGAAACATACAATGGAGTGGGATAAATTTCTTTAGCATAAATAGCAGTCTCCAAGGGTGACTGGTGTGAATGGATTCCTGCCGCGAGGGTCTCTGTGCCTACAGAGGAGATCTGTGGCTTTAAGAGCTGTGGTCCCACCCCCTGGGCTGTGGAAGTGCTCAGTCTCCCCTGCTGGGCTTGGTCCACAGGCCCCCTGTGGGCCTCCTCTTTCCTTTCAAGCTGTGAGTCCTAAGGAACTCGGTGACAGCTCCCCTTTCATTCTGCTGGGCAAATCCTTGAGCTGTTCCTAGTGCTTTCAAAAGGAAAATATAAGACATTTTACTTATTCTGTCCAGCAGGAGCATGGAAGTCTGGTAAGACCCAGGGTTATTCCGGCAGTAAGCCCGGGGGAGATCTTCCTCTTTGTAATGACTTGTCGCAGAAATTCCCTGAGATGGCTGGTAACCCACAGTTTATACTTCCTACATCCTTTACATCCTGCGCTGTTGGATGCCATCTGGGTACTGTTCCCCTGCCTAAGACTTGTGTCCTGCTAGCCGGTGTCTGGAGAACCCAAGACAGAAACTATGCTAGTAGAAATAAGTATATCCTAATAGTACGTGTCAAAGGTTAATTTCATAGCGGCCATGAGCCAAAATGTGCAGGTTCCAAAGTAAATATTTACTTTTAAAAGAATTAAATAATGCATGGACACAGTTTTAAAAAAAAGAAATCAGTCCTCTGCCCCGGCCCTCCTTATGCCCTGTCCCAACCCAGAATCAATCACTCTGAATCCTCTTTGCTTTTTCTCCTTCTGGTGATTGCCTGCATATTATGGAATGATATATTTATGCACACCATTTCTAATTTCTCAACTTTGGATATTACCTATTGATTTCTTGATCTGATATATAGGGTTTTACTCAAACTCTGTAACCCTAATTCTTCTCTTTCCAATACCCCAGCTTTTAGTCCTCTGTATATTATTATTGTAACTTTAAGTAATATACTTAAATTTCTATTTCCTGTTACCTTGATTGCAGACAGGACGTTTGCCCCACCTTTCTGCCACTTCATTTCTCGTCTCTCTACCCTTCGCTTCTGTCAGCTGTTGATAATGCTTCCCTTCCATTTTGACCACAATTAAGGTTTCTGTACTGTGATTTTTAGGTTGATTCCAATGTTAGAATCTCATAAATAGCTTTCATGTCATTATATCAATATGAATATTAGATACTGCAAAACCAAGACCTGCACTGTGGTTGATTATATTTCCTTCTCTATAATCCTAAATCATAATCCCTGTTGAAATCTGTTTTCTTTCCTTCCATTCCATCACTGGTAAAAAAAAAAAAAAAAATCGGATTTTTTTTGTTTGTTTGTTTGTTTCTTGGCTTTTTTGGTTTTCTGATTTTTCCCCCTTTTTCTTACTGGGAAAAGAAACATGTCTTTTCCACCCTACACCTGATATCTTCCAACTTCTAACTCACTCTGTTATTTTGAAACCATTCCATTCTTCTGGAAGCCCACCAACTTTCTGTTCTAATATGCTTGGTCTAAATTGCTTTCCACATATACCAAAAAACAGAGTTTATACTGCCATCTACATACCCTGGAGTTTCCAGTTGCCTTTCTTTTTTCCTTACCTTCTTTGCCTTTATTTTTCTCTTGAGGTTTTTTTTGAACTGAATCCCCCTTTTTTTCCCAGGAAACCCAAATCCTCTAGCCCTTAGGCTTCCTTTTCCAATCTGGATAGTATTATGACTCTGTAAATATTATTTACTGCTGAATCAAGTGGTATGCCACTGTTGTATTTTCTGTCTTGTATAACTTTTTTATTTTCCAGATGTTGATAATTTCCTTTTTTCTTTTGTTCAGTTTTCATTGCATTTGTCGTTTTTCCCAATATATTAACATCTCTTTAGAACGCCTAACAATACTGATTTCCACGTGGGAAGACTCCTCAAATAATCTCTCAGGGTTTTTATGTATTTATTTTGGTGTGTTTGTTGTTTACTTATTTGTTGGTTTGTTGGTACTCCTAGAGGTTTTATTTTCTAGAATCTTTTTGGTCCAATCTAAATTAGATTGTTTTCAGTTTATGTGGGGGGGAGGGAGATTTTCACTGCTTATCATCCTGATGTTTCTGTTTGTTGTTAACCTGTATGCTTGTACCATTTCTCTGTTCTCATGTCTTCCTTTTTCTGAAAAATTTTAGCCTTCATTTTGCTGAACAGTATCCTCAACTTTCTGCAAAAGGGCCCAAGAGTGGTATGCCTAATGAATTCTCATGTGTAAAGATGCTTTATTCCGTCCTCATGCTTAGTTGGTAGTTTGATAGGATGTCGAATTCTAAATTGCAAATTCTTTTCCTTCAGAACTTTCTTTAATGTCTGGTAATATCCAGTGTTGCTGCTGAGAAGTTCACACCAATATGATTCTAGTTCCTTTGTTTGCAACCTGTTCTTATTTATCTTTTCATTGTCCCGTTACTTGTTTTTTGCTCTGGAAGATTTTAGGATCTTTTATTGTTGCCATTTTTGAAATGTCAAAACAGTGTGTCTGATTGTGGGTCTTTTAATTTCTAAAACTCTTTCTTATTCTTGATTGTTCCTTTTTTTATTGGATTTTGTCCTTGTTTTTATGGGTACAATATTTTTCCCAAATATCTTCCAGAATACTAACTAGTTGTTTGTTTGTTTTTTGTCATGCTGTGGTTTGTTTTTAAATTCTCGTCTGTTATCAGAATTCTTTCTGTATCCTCTAGTGTCAGCTCTTTTATTTGTTTATCTGTGTTTTCTGTGTCATGCTTTGCTTAAATGCTTGATGAATCTTGGGGATGAGCTCATGTGTATGAATCTGGAAGTAGAGAAAGGCTGATAGGAAGCTTTGTATAAGTAGGTGGATCTTGTCGATTGATGGGCCCCCGCTACCCCTCAATATGCCAAAAAGCAGAGGACTCTACACTAGGACGAAAGCACCCACCGTAGCAGCTCCAGTTTGCTGGGTTTCTTTAGAGAAAATACTCCAGCTTTTAATGTAGACATAAACACTTGGCTGCCTGGTGGTTTTGTCACTTGGTAAGTGGGGGAGGGTCCACACAAAGATCTTCAGTGAGTCCTGTTTTTTGTTCAGTTTCCCACTGTCTTGCTTACTGTCTGTCAGTCTGGAGCCTCTCAAGAGTTGTGTTTGGCGGGTTGGTGCCCTCTTCGGTTACGGCTCTTCCCCATGTCTATGAAGCTTCCTCTTCACTTCTGGCCATCAGCCCCACCCCATTGGTCTTCTGTCTTCAAGAAATTAGTGGGGGGTCTCTCTTCACTGACGGTGCCTCACCAGATCCCCTCTCATTCTTGCAGGGCTACACCTCTTTTATTCCTCTCATCCTCTTTGCCCTTAAACCATACTCTTTCCACAGTAACGCTAACCTAATACCTGTTACTGCCGTTCATCTGCCCAAATATATATACAGCAATTTTCGTAGACATCCTTAGTAAGACGAAGTTCAGGGCCCATCCACATGTCCCACATAACCTCAGAGACTTAGACGAGTCAACACGTATTCTTTGTGTACCACCGTAGGCACTACAGGGACTAGAAAGATATAAATAATGTATTCCCAATCCCATAATCCAGTGGCAGGTCCATGGTATAGGTAGAACAAGGCCCAGAATTACAGGCATTTTAGAGATTTAGTGTTTTGGTTAGAATCAACCTGAGTACAGATTGGCTAGGTATCTGGTGATCTTTTTCCTCACAGAAATTGGAAATCGTCACATGATAACTGTGAAGAGCATATGATGGATGTAACGTATTCATTCTTCACTCATCGAAGAATTTTAGAGTGCAAGGGATTGTACTAGGAGCTGAGGAGAAGTCGAAGTCTGTCCGATTAGTCACTCTGCCTCAAGAAGGAGAGCTGGCACATACCTAAGTCTCAAATACAAGGCAAAATGAGATCAGTGGTGTACGAGGAATATAAGTAAAATGTTATGGGGATTCCGAGTAAAAGGAGAGATTACTTCCTGCCAGTTTATGTGTGGTGTAAGGGAAATGAAAACAGGCCAATTGAAGAATGGCTCACTGAAAGACAGAGGATTTGGATCAGTGGGGATGAAGGTGAGGAATTAACTCAGGTGAGTCCAGGGTACAAAGAGAAATTCGTCTTGACTGGAGCCAGAATTTCAAAGATGCTCATAACATGTCATCATGAAAGTAATGCCCTTTTCCTAGAACATTGCTTGTAGCACTGGCTTATTAATTAAAGCATAGATTTCCTCCAGTAGCACCTTGTTCAACTGAGGGTCTTTGTTCTCCCCTGACGTTAATATCTCAGAACCACAGAAATACAGCACCCCTGCCCCGTCCCTTCCAGCACTCTGTTCTCCTGTTAGCCCAGCCAAGGAAGTCCATGCCATGCGGTGCCAGCATTCCTATCCACCTCCTCGCTGCCGCTGCTGGCGGGCAGTTTGGGTCAGCTTCCTGACCTGCTGCTTCAGCCCCCTCCCACTGCCTCTCCCTGAATCACACAGGTCGGACAGTTAGAAGCTCCTTGGCAGGAGGGTTCCACGTGTGGCCCAGTTTCCACCTTAGAAGACGCGGAGATAGGAGAGACGGTGTGAGGTGTTAGTGACGGCCCAGGGGGATCAGATCCCCCGATGGGCACGGGGGTGGAGCGCCGCGAAGATTCCAGCATCTAGCGCCTCTCGTCCCACGAGACTTATGGCAGGCGGCTGCGGCAGTGGTGTGGGACTGTCCTCCTGTATGGCTGGCTCTTTGGTCCTGGTCATTGTAGATCCTCCATATCTGGTTTTCCGGTTGTCCTGAAGGTTCCTTAAGCTCCAATACCCCTTTTTTTCTTTTTCTTTTTTCTTTCCTTTTTCTTCCTTCCCTCCCTCCTTCCTTCCCTCCCTCCCTCCTTCCTTCCTTCCCTCCCTCCCTCC
>NW_027397105.1:3857727-3857934 GCF_003265705.2 Callorhinus ursinus | reverse complement strand
TCCTTCCCTCCCTCCCTCCTTCCTTCCTTCCCTCCCTCCCTCCCTCCTTCCTTCCTTCCTTCCTTCCCTCCCTCCTTCCCTCCCTCCCTCCCTCCCTCCCTCCTTCCTTCCTTCCTTCCTTCCCTCCTTCCCTCCCTCCCTCCCTCCCTCCCTCCCTCCCTCCTTCCTTCCTTCCTTCCTTCCTTCCTTCCTTCCTTCCTTCCTTCC
>NW_027397105.1:3799498-3857717 GCF_003265705.2 Callorhinus ursinus | reverse complement strand
TCCTTCCTTCCTTCCTTCCTTCCTTCCTTCCTTCCTTCCTTCCTTCCATTTCTAAACCAGCTAGAGTGGATGTGGTCTCAACAGCTAAAAACCCCTGCTGGTATCACTTGGTTGGATTTTCCAGTCACCCACCCATGTTCCTTGAGGTTTCTGACTCGATTCACCGTTATCTCTCTTGCCCCAAAACTTCCTGCCATCATGCTAATGGGCAGAGGGGTCTGCGTGATGGTCTCTGCAACACTGTGGTCTCATCGCCTCTCCCTCTCCATGGCTACAGCTGGAACTGTGTCACCTGTAAGAGTTCCCCTCTCTGGCCCAGCCTCCTGTCACTCCACTGTCTCCCTGCGGACCTGTGCTCTAACCTCAGAGCATCCTTCAGTGTCCTTCCCTGCTGTCGTAACACGTCAGTCTAGCTCTCTTTCCCAGTGAGCCACAGCCCACCGTAGCTCACCAGACTCACAATTTCCTGCCTCTTATGATAACCCCTAAAATGCTCCATGCTGGTATAGATATATATAGATACCCTCGCCCCATATTTTGCATTGAGAGTATAATATTAGCTAATGCTTATAAGGTGCTTATCATATACCAGGCACTGTTCCAAGCACGTTCATATATTAAGTCATTGAATCCTCACAGCAATTCAGTGAGGTAGGGACATTTAATGTCTACATTTTACAGATGAAGAGACAGAAGAACAGAAAGGTTAAGTGATTTGCCCAAGGCGACACAGCTAGTAAGTGGTTGAGTTGGGATTCAAGCTATTGGCCTTCTTAGTAGCTGTTCTCTATTTGCATTCCCTTCGCCTATTTTAAGGGATGCCAAGATATCTGTGTATCTTTACATGGATATGAAAAGCACTTTTTCCTCTTTAACCATATATGTGATTACCGTCTTACTGTCAGCATCACACATTGTAGTTTCTAAAAGCAGAATTCCATTCATATATCCACCGGGTTTTTTTTTTTAATGAAATGTTCTTTCTTTCTCTCTCCCATATTTTTTCCTTGCTGTGCATTCTGATTTGAATCTCAATTCTGTCGTGAAAGATAGGGTCACACTATTGCAGATAAATGTTTCAGGCAGCTGTTGACTAGCGAGGGTGATGCATTTTCTATACTACCCTGCTGACTCCTCCTTTTTCAAAATATCCCTTGTGTTACATCCAGAAATGCGTCCTCTGATAAGTGAAGTATAGCAGTTTGGGATATATCGGCTGGTATTTTTTTCTCTGATGTCTTCCAGGGTAGGTCATGTGCAGTATTTACACTTCGGGTTTCAAAACCCGACTGTAGGCACGAATCCCGGCTCAAGCGCTGAGACTTTGGGCAAGTTACGTAACCTCTGTAAACGTCAGGTACTTCATCTGGATGATTGGGGGTAGCCTACCATAAACTGAGTGTGAACAGATCACCATGGACCGCCCCCCCCCCACCGTGCCCCAGCCTTCTCCCCACAAGGTTAATCCCGGCACATCCTATCACACTCACCTCCCCAAACAAGCACGTACCCATTGCACATAGACAGAAACAGCCTAGAGAAATTTGATAAATTGCATTTTACTGAAGGTTTCATATGGAGACCGCGGATCAGGTTGTATTGTGCCCCACTAAGCACATCTTCCCTTTAAAAAAGCGAAGAATCCCCGCTTTGTCCTCGGCTTCTCTTTCCCCAGCAGCCCCCTTCAGCCTCCTTGGTCCTCACCCTCCTGGCCCACGCACCCCGGCTCAGGCCACACCTGCCCCGTCCGTCGGTTAAGCATCTGCCTTCTGCTCAGGTCGTGATCCCAGGGTCCTGGGATCGAGCCCCGCCCTGGGCTCCCTGCTCAGCGGGGAGCCTGCTTCTCCCTCTCCCACTCCCCCTGCTTGTGCTCACTCTCTCACTGTGTCTCTCTGTGTCACATAAATAAGTAAAATCTTAAAAAAAAAAAAAAAGAGCAGCTCTCTCTTTTAAATTAAGTATGTTCCTCTAAGCTTGACAGAGAGCTGACAATTCTTTAAGTGTTGCCCAGAGTAAGGGGGGGGGGCACACCGCCCTGTTTCGGGGGCCTCCAGTGCTGCCTCGCTTCTCAGGGGGAAATGTCATGCTTGTTTATACCAGCCGCTCACAATTCAGCCACTGCAGCAGGAAGTCAGCGTTGATACTAACAGCCTCCACTCCTGACATCGTCTTATTTCGAGTTTGGTTATCAGAGCTCCCTGGTTGGTTGGTTTGTAGGTTTTTCCCTTTTGCTGGAAAATCATGGTTCATTTTCTGTCTCCAGCCTGTGGTTACATTTAAGTTACTTTAAGCGAGACATCACCTTCACCAATAATTGCCAATTTGACTATTGATTTTTGCACGCTATAAGGAAGTACTTATTACAGAGAAGATAGAGTGTGACGGTGGCCTTGACCATGGCCATTAATCGAATTTGAAATGGTTTCTACTGATGTGGAGTTTATGAAGTATTTCTACTGATGTGGAGTTTATGAAGTTAATACAAAGAGGTCAGTAAGACCATATTTTCCCAGAGTAATCATTTTATTGGCTTCAGTGTTTGTGCTTTTATCTTAGAAATGTTTAAATATCTTACAAGTCTGGGGCATCTCAGTCGGTTGAGCGTCAGACTCTTGATTTCGGCTCAGGTCACGATCTCAGGGTCGTGAGATCGAGCCCCCGAGTGGGGCTCCGTGCTCAGCTCAGAGTCTGCTTGGGTTTCTCTCTCCCTTGCCCTCTGCCCGTCCCCCTGCTCGCTCGCTCTCTGCCTGTAAAATAAATAAATAAATCTTTTTAAAAAAAATGTATCTTACAAGTCTGATAACTTCTCCCCTTCCCTTTAATTCGCTTTGTCTGTGCTGAATCTCACCCGTAAAACTAAAGAACTCACTGTTTGAAAAGTTAGATGGAAACTCAGCGGAATGGGAGTATTTATTGCTTCCAAAGAAGGTTCTTCATTGTAGATTATCCAGGAGGCAGTAATGAATGTGTACTCTCAGGGGCCAGGGATTTCGGGGGATGAATTTCCCAGGGTTTAATCATCTCGTAAGGCCTCTGAGTGTGACTTTTTCCCAATAATCTACTTATCTCAGTAATTTACCCCTCCTACTGCATTGCAAGGAAAATGAGTCCCCCAGGTTGTTTGCATGATAAGTAGCTGGGAATTGTGTGAGCCTTTCAAGAAACAGCCCTGAGTTAATTGTAGCAGCCTAAGCTAATGGTTTCCCATGTTGGCTGGCAGGTTACAGGGAAGAAGAGGCTTGAAAACACCCTTTATCACAAGTACCATGCATTTGAAAAGCTGAAATCTTACAAATGTTTGCTTCCTGGAAGATATTTTCCCTTGCACTATAAATGGGTGAGAAAAATGTCCCTCCAGAGATAGGACTGGCCGCTTTGCAGATGGCTCTGGATGTTGGCTACTTGGAGGAGTTCGGGGAGTTTTTGTTTTTGTTTTTGCAATGGCTCACACTAATTTGCCCCCACCCCCTCTTTTTTTTTTTTAAGTCAGCACTAAAGAATAAGCTGCTCCCTGCAAGCCAACAACCAGAAATATTACTTTAGGAACAGTAAGATATGCTTCCTAAAATTTCCTGATTGTATTTTTTTTAAGCCTCATATCACATTTATTCTGGAGTTTGTTAATACGATAACGCATCAAACTAACAAGTTCAAAATGGGTTTTCTACTGTGGAGGAGGGTCACTGAAATACCATTCACTTTGGGGGAGGGACCTAGAACATTCTGCGCTGTGCCCGTGGAGGACAGAGGAGGGTTGCATGAGATCTTACCTAGGCAGGAAGGCATGGGAACATGCTGGGAGCAGATCCCGGTTGGGGCAGAACAAAGATGCTCTCTTTCCCACATTACATAGCCACCAGGCAAAACTCAGAAAGTTTATAGGGAGGGGAGCAAGTTCCTGCTGGAAAGAAGGCTGTGTGTGAAGGAAGCAGCGAAGCACCTGCTGTGCTCGCTCCATTTACCCTCCGTGCTTGACCAGTGCCCTCCCATCCTTCCGAGATCGACCAGTTGATTGATGGATTGCAGCTCAAACGTCACTTTCTCCAGGAAGCTCTTTCTGATCTCCATCCCAGAGTCCCGGGCTCTCTCACCGCGTAATTTCATAGCGTTTTCATAGTTATAATTACGCATTTTTTGGTATGATCAGGTTATTTCTCTCTCCCCACAAAAATTGGACCTCCCATGAGTACGTAAGAATCTTGTCTGTTTTTTATATGCTATTAGAATTTCAGTAGCTCATTTCTCAGAAACTATGTGCCAATAGATGGATGGACGGATGAGAGTACACTCGTTGAAAGTATTTCTGGTGGAGGACATCAGGGTGAGGTCCTGCGTTAACTGATGGCCACGCAGAAAGAATTTCAAGGCTTGCAAGAGAGAAAGAGGAAGAAAATAATCGTGAGCCTGGAAAGTGTAGAGATACATGGAAGCAGAAGTGTGTGTGTGTGTGTGTGTGTGTGTGTGTGTGTGTGTGATAGTCCATGAATATGCTGGCCCTGGGATACAAAGATGAGTAAAGAATGAATTTTTAGTGGTTTTTCCAAGAAGCACGTGACTGAATAGTTGGGCCAGGTTTCCAGCCTACTGTGGATGGCAGACTGAGTTGGGTAGTCTACAGAGGTGTAGGCAGGGATGGGGAAGCCAGAAGACAGACCAGTCGCTAGGAACCCACAGTCGTTGGACACTATTACCCACACCCACCTACCACCCTACCCCAAAGGAGCAAGGTGGGGCAGCTTAGTAAGAGCTCCAGCCCTAGAAGGGGACAGTAGACCAGAAGGGTCACTGCTAGAGGGTCGTGCTAAAGCAAGGGGAGAACCAGAGAAGAAATCCACCAGCCTCCTTCTCTCTCTCCTGACCTCTGACCTGCAGCCAGCACCTCTACTGGCTAAACCCAACGGGAATCCCAAAGGCAGGGGAGCCCCAGCGATGCAGTATGTGGAGATCAGCCCCCCTGCCCTGCAAACCAGAGTATAGTAGAGGGACATTGACTAGTTAGGACTGTGACACATGGTCAGTGTCTTTAAATACCTGCAATTTTACCTCTTAACTTTTCTACTTATTTTTTATTTTGAGTATGTATTTTAACTGCCAATACAGCCAACAGTGTATACCCTGAGAAATTTGGCCCCTCTCTCCTTGCTTCTCCTCTCCCCCGTTCCCCATATAGTTAACTACTTTTATCTGCTTCTCATGTCTCCTCCTAGATACAGGTTGTGTGTGTGTGTGTGTGTGTGTGTGTGTGTGTGTGTCTTATCATGTCCCTGTACACACATACTCTTCTGCACCTAGCCCATTATTTTATATACACATGTAGGCATATCTGTGGGAGAAATTCCCAGGGGTGGGCATGTTGATAAATTTTCCCGAATTGCCCTCTGTAGGACAGCACAGTTTGGTACCTCCAAGCAATACAGTAGAAGAGCATTTCCCCACAGCCTTGCTGAAAGAGTATGTCGCTCAGCTCTTGGAATTTTGCCCATCTGAGAGTGAAAAACTATCATTTCATCGTATTAGGTGAAACCACATGAAGTTGTAATTTATGTGGGCTAGAAATGGTAGGCCATCACTACTTTCATATGGTTCAGCCTAATAGCTTTATTTTGTATTTTTTCTCATGAGTGAAACAAAATACCTTTTGATAGATCTCAGCTACCATTTGTATTCCTTTTTTGTTCTGAACATGCTGTTGACCTTGGTGCATTTTTCTATTGCTGGCCTTTTTCTTATCAATTTTAAGGAACCCTTTATACATCCAGGAGAAGAATCTCTTGCGATAGTGAGTTTCAATTTTTTTTTTCCAAATTTGTTTGTCTAACTTTTCTTATGATAACTTTTTGCCTCCAGAAGTCTCTGATTTTTATGTAATTGTAATGATCAGTCTTTTCCTTTATGACACGCAGATTTTTAAGTCGTGCTAAGTTCGCCTCTACTCCAAAGACATAAAGGAAATCTGTGGATTTTTTTTCCCTAGAACTTTAATGAATGTGTTTGTCACATTTAAATTTTGGATCCGTTAGGAGTTTCTCCTGGTTTGAGGTAGAGACACAACTTTTTCTCTTTCCAGGTGGCTACTTGGTTGTTCCAACACCATTAGTTCAATAATTCCATCCTTAGCTCTACTGATTACGGATGTCACCATGATCATATACTAATTGGCAAGATCAATTTTAAGTCCCAGCAATGTTTTTGAACTTTTTGGCTGGAAATATATATACATTAGGTGACATTCCTTAAAATACCTTTTAGTACAGTTTGAGAAAATGAATCCGTGTTTGCTGAATAAAATATAGACAAAACTTGGACAAAGAAGTGATCCTAATTCTCTTTCCCACTGTTAATATTTTCTGTGTATATAGTAGCCACATACACACACATGAGGTAAAGAATAATCTATAACAGCTATGTCCGTACAATATAATGGGCTATGCAACATAGAACAGTATTTCTGTTTCATAAAACAGCCCCTCAGTGAGCAGTATAGGCTAAAAAGGGAGGTCTCTTCTCCATGGGGTCATTCCTTTTTTTTTTTTTTAGGGTTTAATTTACATATAGTAAAATACAACTTTTTATGTGACCGGTTCTATGAGTTTTGACAAACATATATTGTGTAACCACCATCCCAATCGAAACATTAAATATTCCCACTACCACAAATAGTGCTCTCCTACTACTTAGTGGTCCGTCCCTTCCCTTCCTCTCCCTCCCCCCCAAACACACCCAGTCCCTGATGAGCACTGATCTAAATTCTGTCCCTAATGGTTTTTGCCTTGTCCTGGGGCCATTCTTGGCCCACTCTCTCTCTGTCTTGTCTCCCCCCTGTGCTGTACGGATCCTCATCCCCATGGTCACAGTCAGGGCGTGGGCACATCATGCTACACTTCAGGAAGAAGGAGAAGGGCATTAACACGCATTGCTGATGTTTGCAGAGCTGGAGGTGGGATGCCTCACTTGTGCTTGCTTTCCGTTAGTGAGGATGCAGCAATGTGCTCACCTAGCCGGGAAGTGGACTCGCTTAGCATTGAAGAAAGGGAAAATGAATTCTGGTGGACTCATCTTGTCACCGTCCCTGCAGCCTGGCCACCCACGTATCCACGGCCATCTTAGGTCCACGCAGAGAACACACCCTCTCCCCAGGGGAGCCAGCCCAAGCCCCATTCAGTCACTACATCCAACTCAAAGACCAGGATTTCTGGGTGATGGCAAGTCTTCCCCGATAGATCCTGAGGTGGCTCCCCGTGGTTCTAGTGACCTCAAAACTAAAACACAAGCTATTTGTCTCTCCCCTGCCCATCTCTTCCCCAGGATTATGGTTTCTTTAAGAGTGTATGGGACTTCCAGTCCGCATGCCAGGGACCACATCCAAGTTCCGTCTCTGTACATAGTTCTGGCTGATTTTCTGACTTCCAGCTAGACTCCTCCCATCTTCCCCATTTCAAAAGCCGCTACTTTGGGGTTACCCGAAAAGGTGGGTTTAGGAGGGATGGCAGTAAACCTGATCTCTGCCGTGAGGCTGAACCTCTTTTGAGGCCTCATGGGAGCCCATTAGGAAAGGCTCTGAACACCCACAGTCTCCCCTCCTGCTCCTCGGGGTGTGGCAGTACTTGGTCTTTCCATCCAATCTTCTAGACCTTTTTCTTCCATCTCCGCTCGTAAACTGGCCAACTCCTGCCTGAGCTCATCTCCTTCCTGTAGTGGCTTGCCAAAAGTTAACAAATTATGTATAAACATTTATCTCCTTACTACATGTGTGTTATCCCTAAATATATTTAATTATATTATTATAGTTCTTTTAATAGAAAACTGTGAGGTAATCTCCTACCACCTAATTTTCAGGATTACGTTGGGCGGGTGTGAATGAATTCCTTAAGAAGCAGACCTGTGAAATCAAGCATGTAACGAAATGTCAAGAGCCCCACAAAAGGCAGCATTACCTGCCACACCACCGTGTGGGTACACCAGAAACTTGGGTGGACACAGATGGCGTCCAGCATTTACCAAGTCTTCTTGATGAGAGATACTATTACACTGGTTCAGATGAGCTATCACAACACAGAGGATGTAAATGTCATCACTGTCAGCCAGAAAGGTCTAACTGAAAGCTTTTAGAGGAGGATGACCATTCTGTACATGTGGAAACATATACATAGTAGACTTACTTGTAAGTATCAAAGCTGTCCATCCCAAAAGGCTAATTAAATAGATAAATGCATGCCCAGTCCCACAGCAAAAAAGAAAAAATCCAAAGCACCTCTCTTTCCCAAAATGCTCTGGTGGTGGGCAGTTTTATAGGCAAATTCTTTTAAACTTCCCAGGAAAAATAATTCCTGTGTTATATAAACTGTTGCAGAATTCAGAAAAGAAGGAAGACTTCTCGTTTCACTGTGTGAAGTTGGAATGACTCTGATGTCAAAACCCAACAAAGATGACGTATATGCTGAATGTCAAAACTAAAAAGGCATTTAATAAAACTCAGTGTCTGTTCTCAGTTTGAAATTTAAAAAAGCACATAGCAAACAAAATGAAAAGGCAGCCTACTGAATGGGGAAGAATAATTGCAAACCATGTATCTGATAAGGGGCTGATATCCAAAATATATGAAGGACTCTAACTCAATAGCAAAAAACCAAACAATTCAATTAAAAATGGGCGGAAGATCTGAATAGACGTTTTTCCAGAGAAGACATCCAGATGGTCAACAGGTACACGAGAAGATGCTCAGCATCACTCATCATCAGGGAAATGCAGATCAAAACCCCAATGAGATGCCACCTCACACCTGTTAGATGGGCTGATACCAAGAAGACAAGAGACAAGTATTGGCGAGGAGGTGGAGAAAGGGAACCCTGGTGCTCTGTCGGTAGGAATGTAAATTGCTGCATCCATTATTGAAAATAGTATGGAGGTTCCTCAAAAAATTAAAAAATGAACTACCATAGAATCCAGCAGTTCCATTTCTGGGTATATTTCCGAATAAAATGAAAACACTAATTCAAAAGGATATGTGCACCCCCGTGTTCATTGCAGCATTATTTACAATAGCCAAGACATGGAAACAATGTAAGTGTCTCAATAAATGAATGTATGAAGATGTATGTAGAGAGTTGGGGGGGCATTCCCCCCCCACGCAAATGGAATAGTATTCAGCCATTAAAAAAAAAAAAAGGAATGAAACCTTGCCATTTGTGGCAACGTGGATGGACCTGGAGGGTGCTATGCTAAGTGAAATAAGTCAGCTAGAAAAAGACAAATACCATATGATCTCTCTTATGTGGATTCTTGAAACAAAAACCCAAGCTCATCGATACAGAAAACAGATTGGTGGTTGCAAGAACTGGAGGCTGAGAGAAATGGGTGAACTGTTTTTGTTTTTTTCCTTTTTAAGTTTAAATAAATTAAAATGTAAAAATTAAGAAACACTCTTGAAAGCAATGAAAAAAATAATTCACTCAAGATATAGTTCTTGTTCATGACCAAGAGGCACAATATTATTAAGATGTCTGTTCTTAAATTGATTTTAAGGTCCGGTGCCATCCCCATAGAAATCTCAGCAAGCTGTTTTATAAACAGCAACAAACTTGTGTTAAACACTGAGTAGCGCTGAGGGTTACTGATGAAGGACAAGTCAATGAACTCACACTTGCCTATTTCAGGATTTATTATAAAGCTACAATAATTAAGAGAGCATGATGTTTTGAAACGAATGGACACATAGATAAATGGAACAGAACAGAGAGTCCATCAACAGACTTACACAGATACAGTCAGCTTGACCTGGGTCAAAGGAATAAAGGCACATCAATGCAGGAAAGATTGTTTGTTTAGTTTTTAGTCTTTAGTCATCATCAGCAAATGAGGGTACAAATGGACAACCACAGGAATTTTTTACACAAACTTTGCACCTTAGACATAAATTCACTCAAAAATATTCGTTGCCTAAATATAAAATGCAAAATTATAAAAATTATAGTGGGGAACTTAGAAGAAAATCTACGTGGGTTAAAGTTTGGTGATTAATTTTCATATATGACACAGAAAGCATGGTCTGTGAAAAGAAATGATAATGTGAACTTTATTAAATTTACACTGTCCGCTCTGTGAAAGACTGCATACAAAGAATGGAAAGACAAGCTGCTGGCTAGGAGACTATGTCTTCAAAACACTTATCTGAAGAAAGATTTGCATGAAAAGTATTCAAAGAACTAGAATGCCACAGTAAGAAACCAGACTTCCCAAATTAAAATAAATAGGGCAAGACAAGTAGACACCTAACCAAATAATATATATCAATGGGAAAAAACCATGTATAAATTGCTCAACATTGGGGAATTATTGGAAAACAGCATACATTATGCACTAGGAAAAAGCAAATTAAAAAAATAAAAATTTAAAAATAGCTCTTCAAACTGGGAATTAAAGAGTACTTCATTATCATACCCAGTAATAACTATCGCAGACTAAATGCTACCATTTTGCTTGATGGTAAAAAATTACAAGATCAGATCAGGGACAAATAAGAATGTCAAGAATGTCCCCTTTCACTGCTGATGCACATCATTCGTCTGTACAGTGTGCAAATAAATAAATTAAGGTGGAATCAAACTTATCATGTTTATAAACATTTGTAAGAATCTACCTCGCAAATTCAAGAGAATCAACAAAACCAACAAGAAAGCCAAGTCCTTTGCCAGTTATAAGATAAATATACAAAAAGTGCTTCTCACAAATACCCATAATCAGTTAGAAAATGTCACAGAGAACAGAGAGGGCACATTAACAATAGCTCCAGGGACACCTGGGTGGCTCAGTGGGTTGGGCGTCCAACTCTTGATCTCGGCTCAGGTCTTGATCTCAGGGTCATGAGTTCAAGCCCACTTAAAACAAAACAAAACAAAAACCCAAAACCAAAAAACAAACCAGTAGCTACAAAAACTCAACAAGAAATAGGGGACCTTGAAGAAAACAGAAACACTACTCAGGTTCAAGACCCAACTGTAGGGACGCCTGGGTGGCTCAGTTGGTTAGGCGGCTGCCTTGATCCTGGGGTCCTGGGATCGAGCCCCACATCCGGCTCCCTGCTCAGCGGGGAGCCTGCTTCTCCCTCTCCCTCTGCCTGCCACTCTGCCTGCTTGTGCTATCTGTCTGTCAAATAAATAAATCAAATCTTTACAAAAAAAAAAAAAAAAAAAGACCCAACTGTAGCTGAAGTTTCAAAAGCAAAGGAGGGGCACTCCCCCGAGCTGGAAGTGGTGGGAAGTCACACCCAGAGGAACTGCAGGTCACAACTAGAGGAACTGAAGCCTTAGGGAAGAGAACAGGATTCTCAGAGCTCCCAGGACTGTTTGTGCTAGGACTGTAGGCCTCGGTTGTTGGGAGTACGCATAGCTCCAAACCCACAGGCTTGCCAGTTAGCGCCATGGTTATCACAGATTTATATGTTTAGGGCAACGGGTTTAGGGCATGCAAGAAGTACTTGTTTCTGATGCACACAGAGGCATCAGAAACCATAGGGGTTAGTGGTGGGGCTGTGTACTGTTCCTCCTTTATCATCTCTGCATTGGCTTCCCCCTTTCCTGCCACAGACTGGCTTTCTCATGGTGGAGAGCACAGCACCTGGCAGCCCCACGTTCAAGTCCTTCTTACTCTGTGGAAGGGTTCCTTCCTTAACAACAATCAGGAGAGTCGTGGGAAAGGTTTCTTTGGGTCCCGGCTGGGGTCTTGCATCCGTCTGTGAAACATGAGTGCCTGTGTTTGGCTTAGCCTCCGGTCAAGGGTGCAGGCAAGCTATTTTATCAGGAGGGTATGCGGGTTGCTTGGGGTGATAGTTGGTAGGAAAAATTATAGCTACAGACAGAAGACTTGAATAAATGTAGGGATCTGCCATTTAAAGTGTAGAGATGTACATTTCTCCCCAAGTTTATAAATTTCACAGTCTGATTCAGAATTCCAGAGGGAGTTTGGGGGCTCATTGACATCACGATTCTAAAGTTGATCTGCAATAGCAGACATATGTAGTGAGATTAGCTAGGAAAATTCTGCCCAGTGTCAGGGAGCCAGGTTAATTTGTGTATTTTTCATCTCGGTCTTATTTTATCATCTGCCCTAGGCTTAAAATATGATCCAATGTTGACACCTAATTTTTAAAGCTTTTCTCCCAGAACAGTTTTTATGTAAGCCAGGGAACTAGGAGTTAGGTATTCAGAGATCTAACATCTCATACTCTAATGTCACTCAAATTATTTTGAATGCTGGCTCTTCACTAGGTGTTGTGGGGTTTCATTAGATAGAAGGCATATTCCCTCCCCACTTATTACTATACTCAGCTTTTCCAACCAAAGATGGGTATTAGACATTGTCAGTTTGTTGTCATTCCATATGATTGAGGGAAACAGTTTGCGAATATGAAAGGAGCCGGAAGAAGGTACAAATGATCTGATCTGAAACTACAAGTATACAAAAGAAATTGGGGGTTGGTTGGTGAAGAGTTGTAGTTACTGCACATCATTGGGGGAGGTAAGGATAACATAGGTTTTAAATGTAAGGATCTCTATATAGTAGTAGTAAAAGCCTGAAGTTGTACAGAATTTTCAAAGCTGCCAGAGATGGCTTAAGAGAGAGCACATGCTGACCACCTTGCCAATGGAGGAATAAAGAGATGGAAAGGAGGGGCGCCTGGGTGGCTCAGTCGGTGAAGCGTCTGCCTTCAGCTCAGGTCATGATCTCAAGGTCCTGGGATCCAGCCCCGGGGTCCAGCCCCATGTCGGGCTCCCTGCTGGGTGGGGAGTCTGCTTCTCCCGCTCCGTCTGCCCTTACCCCCCAACTTGCGCTCAGTCGCGCCCTCTCTCTCTTTCTCTAAAATAAATAAAATCTAAAAAAAAAGGACAGAGAGGAAATGTCAGTTTAAAAAAAAGTGGTTACATGGGAAGTAAATGCAGGTCAGAAAAAGTGACATTCATGATTTTGTTTTGTGTTTGTAAATGGCACTCTTCTTGGGAAAGTAAACCGATGCCTGAAAAGGAAAGCAAATGTGTAATGCATGGTAATGCCTTCATCGGTATGTGTCATGTCCAATTTCTTTGGCTTTGGAGACGATGGGGGAATAGTCAACCCTGGAAATTTCTAAAAAAAAAAAAAAAAAAGTAGGCAAGATAAATGTTTGTCTTCTGTGATTTACGTTCATACCAAGCTTGAGTTCCAAGATCTCAACTTGATAACCACTTACAACCCTCTTCATCTCCAAGTGTCGGGAAAGTTGGTTGATTAAGGCAAACCCAGACTGGAAGTAAAGGAGTTTACATGGCCTTCACAGGGACAAAGAACTTGAAAGCATGACCTTTAAAAAGAGAAGTAGCCCAGCTCCTCTGACTGGAGTCCAGAAGTAGCCTGATCACATTAAACAGTATAAGAACGAAGACAGAAACAGGCCGTCCCCTCCTCCTTTCAAATCATGGATTTTTACAGCTCCAAATCAGTTCCTCAGTTTGCCTTGTAAGTGATGTGCAGATATGTATGGTAAGGCCCAGCATGCTGTGCGTGGCATATGTTTGGAATTAATCATGTAACCACATTTGCCCCAGCTGCGAAGCTGGAGTTCACAGAAGTGTGGAAACAATGTTGAGATACGCATCTAGAAGCAAAGGTCATGCAGCCTGTGCCAAGACACATGTCAGGGAGAACTTATGGTGGTGGCCAGTGCCATCTGAAGTCCAAGAGCATATGTGAACCCACATGGCCCTCAGACCATGAACCCCCAAGGCCAAAGGGAAATGACCCTTCCACGGATGGGGATGCCAACGAAAGTGAGAGAGCTCACAAAATGCCGACAAGAGAAAAACCAGGTGGGAAGGTTAGCCCATCTGGCTAATTGGTCACAGACTGTAAATTCCCCTCCAGCCACATCTGCCCTTGCTCCTTAGGAGAGCCTGGATCTTCTGAGGACTTGCAGAGGAATGTTTGCAAGGATGGGTGCCACTCAGGTTGGGGGGTTGGTTTTTAAAGTTGAACGACAGAAATAGATCGGCTGACGGAGCATTAGTGGGAGAGGCAAGAGACAAGGCAGGAACGGGACAGGGTGAGGTGGAGGGTGGAGAGCCACTCAGGAAATGCTGGACTAGTTGCTCCTTCGGCCTTTCGGTGGCCAGATTCTGTCCTGGGTCTGTGGGTCCTAGGGCCGGACCAGGACCAAGGTGCAGGGGTCAGGATGTTCGGCTCCCACTCCACCAGCTCACACACTCCTACACGTACTCGCATGCACTGTTCTTCTGTCATTCCGTGTGTCCACTGTCCGCCCTCTTCTGCTCAAGAGCACAGGAATCCCAAGTTCATTCATGCTCACATGCTAGGGACAGAAAGTGTCGTCCCAACCAGCCATCTTGCCATTTCAGATGGGAGCAGAGTAAGGGAATGACAGATTCATAAACAGAATTTCCCCCCACCCCCCGTGGTAGAATTTCGGGCACCCTGAACCTGAAATCCGGGGAAGGAAGACAATTGGGAGCAGAGGGGACTTCTTTCTACTCTTCAGGTTATCCCCAGTCAGGTAACCATTTGATCTGGCCTTGTCCGGTACGTGGAGGTTGTTTGGTTTATAGGCATGCTGCTTAAAATACACCGGAGTCCCCAACTGTCCATCTTCTGATTGTGTCCCTAACAAACATTACCCAGTACCTGCTGTCGCCCAGCCCCAGAGCCCTTACTCTGCTTGTTTGAGAAGTCACGCATCCTGAAATTGAGAGGTTTTCTCTCTCTCTCCCTCCCTCCCTCTTTCTCTCTCATGTGCCGACCAAAGAAGCTTCCAGATTGTTGCCTCCATTAGCTCTGTTTGTAACCCTGAACTTAGTTGGCATCTAGGTAGATGAAGAGTCCCTCCATTAAGAGGCAGCAGCCATGCGGAGGAGACGGCGCTGATCTGGGACCTCAGGCACTATCACCATGAGCCTCCTCAACAAGCCCAAGAGTGAGATGACCCCAGAGGAGCTGCAGAAGCGGGAGGAAGAAGAGTTCAACACAGGTCCGCTCTCTGTGCTCACGCAGTCAGTCAAGAACAACACCCAGGTGCTCATCAACTGCCGCAACAAGAAGCTCCTGGGCCGCGTGAAGGCCTTCGACAGGCACTGCAACATGGTGCTGGAGAATGTGAAGGAGATGTGGACCGAGGTCCCCAAGAGCGGCAAGGGCAAGAAGAAGTCCAAGCCAGTCAACAAGGACCACTACATCTCCAAGATGTTCCTGCGCGGGGACTCGGTCATCGTGGTCCTGCAGAACCCGCTCATCGCCAGCAAGTAGGGGCCTCCTCTCCACCATCAGAATTCCCGCCCTCATCCTGTGAAGACCTGCCCTTTGTAATGGGAATAATAAAGTCCTGTGTTTTTTCTAAAAAAAAAAAAAAGAGTCCCTCCACTAAACCAGTGTGGCGGGAGGGATGGCCGAAAGGGGATCCTAATGCTCAGCTCTAATGGTGAGTTGCTAGATTCGCAGGTGTATTGGGAGCAAGGATTCACCATTTCTTTTCCTTGAGTCTGGGGAATAGCACCAAGCTATATAAAAAATGATGCAGGGTTCGAACATCTATGAATCAAGTTTAGAACTGCAGTTAGATGCGGCAGCGGTCATTGTAGGAGAGGTAACAGGCTCCCTGTGCACTGGGCACCAGGCTGAGGGCTCCATACACATTACACCATCTGACCTTCACGTCTGCCCTCCGCAACAGGCACGTTCATTATCTCTGTTTACAAGATACGGCAACTAGAGAATTCCTTGAGCTCTTCCCGAGCAACTTGTGTCCTTTGCTGTGTGTGTGTGTTATACTTTGGCAAAATTCATGTTTAAAAAAAAAAAAAAGAGGCCAGTAAAGCCCAGAGAAGTTAAGTGACATCCCAAAGTCCCCTAACTGGCACCAGAGGCAGGATTCAGCCACTACATTTGTCCCCCTTTAGAGCCCACTTAACTTCTCCTCTGTGCTGCTAACCCTTCCCATTTAATTATACATTATCGTCACCCCACGCGGTACGTAGTTCGTACAGATGAGCAGTGTTTGTGTTCTCTTACGCTGCCAATCCTTCATCTTGTCATTTCTTCATCATCTAGAAATGTCCTGGTGTTTTTAGTTTTCTCTCTTCGTGATTTACTTCTTTGTTCCCCCCACCCCCAAACTATTTACTTTTTTTTAAAAGATTTTCTTTGATAGAGAGCACAAACAGGGGGAGTGGCAGGCAGAGGCAGAGAGAGAAGCAGACTCCCCGCTGAGCAGGGAGCCCGATGTGGGGTTCAATCCCAGGACCCCAGGATCATGACCTGAGCCGAAGGCAGATGCTTAACCAACTGAGCCACCCAGGCGCCCCCCAAACTATTTACTTCTTGGTTGTCGAGTAAATGAGTGAATAAGTCTTGTAACATTTACGCTAACGCACATTTTTAAGACGGTGTCCTAGACTCCTTCGTTTCTTTGTTTATTCCATGAAGTTATTAGATGCTCGCTACACACCCGGACTAGGAATATAAAGTTGAATAAGACGGTGTCTTCTTTCAAGAGGCTTGGCGTCTAGTAGGAGCAGACGGACTTTTCTTTAAGAAGTCGGGACAGACAGACTTCCTACGGGTTCCCAGACAGAATCTCTTTGTGTAGAGTGGGAGCATCCAGGAGGAAGTGGCAAGGGTAGGTGAGAAAGGCCTCACGGAGGAGGTAACTCTGAGTGCGGAGAGATAAGGGAGTGCTGGTCAAGGGCTGGGGCTTGCAAGGCCAAGGGCCCACTGTGTCCATCTGCTGAGGCTTCCGTAACAAAATACCATGGGCCAGGTGACCAAGATAACGGAAGCGTGTTTTCTCACGGTTCCGGAGGCTGGGAAGTCCAGGATCCAGGTGCTGGCAGGGCTGCTTTCTGGTGAGGCCGCCTTCTTGCTTTGTCCTCACATGGCCTTCCCTCTGCTAGGTGTGCGGTGAGCGGTGGGGAGGAGCAGCAGGAGGAGGGGGGCGAGGGAGACGGAGATGGAGAGAGAGCCCTCTGGTGTCTCTTCCTGTCCTTATTAGGACACCAGCCCTATTGGATTAGGATGCCAGCTTTATAACCGAATTTAACCTTCCTTACCTCCTCCTTAATCAGCCATACTGGGGGGTGAGGGCTTCAACAGACAAATTTGGGGGGGGACATAATTCAGTCCATAATGCACACTGACACCCAGGATTCCCTGGCTCCCCAGTTCCTCCTGATGCCTCCTCACAGAGGCACCCCACAATCCCTCTGTTCATGCTTGTTTTAAGAGTCCTTTCCCACGCGCCCTGCCTCTGCCCAGAAGTCTTAGCATGGTGATTCAGTGTTTGCAGTCGGTTCCTTGGTGTCTGTTCTAAAGAGCATAAGGCTGACACAGCTCCGACTTACAAAAACCCTGGGCTTCTGATGTTTCCACCGTCATCCAGAGCTGGCCATGGTGGGGAAGCTGCAGTTGCCTCCTTCCCCACCCCAAGGAATCTCCCCTTCCAGGGACTCTCTGCCTGGCTCCCCGGAGCATTAAGGGCACACAGCATAGTTGTGCACACAGTGAAAAAATGTGACTTCTCCCATTTCTCCTGTAGCAAGTGATGGCAGAACGCAAAATGGATTGTATATGTAAAGGCTCTTTGCAAAGTGCAGCGTGCAGTATTCAGTCCATAAATTATTAGAGGCTTTTATCTTCGCGATCATGTTTTCCGGCGCATCATCGGGCCCTCTCCCATCCCCTGTGTCACCGTAGTTAGATACCCAAAAGGACCTTCACCGGGCCTTCGAGAATTCTCCGAAGCCACCTCACCTCTCACACCCACCCTTCTCGCGCGCCTGGGTCATGATGCAGTCATTTTCAATACTAGTCTCTAAATTCCAGCCCTTCTGTGAAGCCTTCCTGGCCCGACGGGGCAGGAGCGAACGACTTCCTTGGGGGGCTTGGGACGTAGGGGCCCCAGAGATGGTTGCGCGGCCCGACTCTGGGTCTGAACTCCCTCCATTACTTACCAGCTGTGTGACCTGGAACAGCCCTTTGTTTTTCCTTCGCCGGAAACTGAGGGTGTGGGTCATCTGGCCCCTAACAGCTGTACTGTTGGCCACGGAGTCTTGCTAACTTGACCCCGAGGCCAGCAGAGAGCTACTAGGGACAAGGGTGGCACAATGCAAGAGGCAAGAGAGAGAAATCCCTCTGGTGTTAAGATTTGTGAGGATGACATGAGTTAAGACACAGCTGGGCCCTTAGAACAACGCTTGGCCCGCAGTAAGGGCTCCATAGATTATGTTTCCCCATCTATCAGTAGACATGGAGGTGCGTGGCTACGGAGGTGTGTGCTCACTTAGCGGTTCGACCCAATTCCAGAATGTTGCTGGATTGAATTTAAGTTTGTCCAGCCAACCAATACCCATCATGAACGTTACGAAGGCTGCGTGCTCTGTCCCATTTTTTGTCGGATACCTTTCATCTGTATTGAAAATAATCTCCTGAGAGCCAGCTCGCTGGCCCCTTGGAAGGCCATGTGCTTGAGGACAGGGCATGACATTTGAATACTCAGTGGTACCTGAACATTTGGAGCATGGGAACGGAGGGGCAAACTCTGAAAAAGAGCCAGTGACAGGATGCCTTTCTGGCCCAAAAGGAAACCTTGCCTTTTCCAGTCCTGAGGCCAGAGGTGAGCGCTTCGGTGCTGAAAGGGGTCTGGATGCACAGCTAAGGGGGATTCTTTCCCGAGGTTGGTGGGAGGAGGAGACTTCTTTCTGTCTGGCCTGGGCTCAGAACGGAGCATGCTGGAGGTTAGGCTTGCACAGGTAGCCAGAGAAACACGCGATGCTTTCTCTTTATTGTGTCTGCTGCGTGGTTCTGTTTCCCGGCCTGTGTTGTGTTATGAAAGAGACAAGCTTAATAAACAGATTCTATTTTTATTCCGAGCCATGGCTTGGAAAAGCATTCCGTTTCCCAACCGGGAACCAGGAGCCCCCTTGGCCCTGCGCGCCTGTTACTCTCTCTGCCACCACTTGGTGGTGACATACCGAAGCTTGCAGGGGTAGGTCTCAAAATCCCGTCTGCCTGACGCCCCACCACCTGGCACCAACGGCTGAGACGGTGCTTCGGACTCTCAAGATGCCTCTGCTCTTACCCTTACGAGATTCATGTTCGGGGACTGCTTGTCCAATGTGTCCCTTTGACCACGTGAAGAAGCTGCTTGTTCCCAAGTCCCAGTTCTGGTCTGGTTAGCTGGCAGCTTCCAGCCCTCGGGAACACATAGGCGTATAAGAAAAACAATCCTGCTTCCCCTTAGTTCAACTAAGGCAAGGCTGGAGGATTTCAAACAGAACTTTTCCTTGGAAACAACAGCAAAATATACACAACAGCATAAATAAATGGATAGGCTCACAGAGTTTGGCTGGCCGACCAGGACTTAAGGATGGAACAGCACGCCGTGCAGACCGGCCCAGCAAGGCTCCTAGACTGTCCAGAAAGCCTCGTTTCTTATCCCACCTTGGAATCTAAGAACCTTGTAGAGCAGATTGGAACGAGGTTAGCCCAGCCTCGATCCCAGGAGAGATCTTATTTATAATTCATAACCTCCGTATTCCAAAGAAGTTATGGGGTAGTTTACGATAGTGTGTGTGTGTGTGTGTGTGTGTTTAAAACCAAAGCTGCTGAAGGAATTGAAAATGTTTACACGTAGACAAGAGCATAAATAGAATATTTCAAAGCACTAAATTAATACCATGCTTGAACACCAAATTTAGCGCCAAGAAGAGAATCCTGGGAAACCAGCATGCAGAAGGAACTGTCAGGTATTTACATAGTGACAGTAGCCACCAGAAAAGAAAAGGGACATCCCTTTTCAAGAAAAGCTAGCACTGTCCCTGTCCTGAGTGTTATTGGGTACGGGCCGCACGTAATTCAACAGTGATTTCATGGAACACCCAGAAACTCGCTCGTTCAGTTGGCGAGCAATGTTTGTTTGTGTTGATACTACTTTTAGATCCTATGGACTCCTCCTTTCTTCCCAGAATTTGCTCCACAGCTGTGCTGCATCCCCTTCTTGCGCCTGACCTTAGGTCAGGTGGGAAAGCCCCCAAAAGGGGCGTCCCTGTCCCCCCCGCAGAGGACACTAGACGGGAATGAGCCTGGTGCAGGGGGGGGTGCGGCAGGGGGGCAGTCAGCACAGCCCCTGGACTGGTGAGCATTGTTCTCTCTGTACATATATGCAGGACATGTGGAGGATGATTATGTTATTTACTCATGATAGGGAGAACTCGAGATGCACTGGATTGAAAAGAATGCCTATCAACCAGAGATCTGGGACTCGTTGAACAGCGGTTCCTTGACGTTCCTTCTCTATTCAATAGCATGATGTGATTTGAGACTTTTCTCCCTTCGGGAAGGAAGCAAATGCAATTTTGGGTGCACTCAAAAGTCCCATGATGATCAATGTATTGTCAGCTTGTTGAAATCTTTTATGTGTGTGGCAGCGTGTTTGCGGGACAGCTAAGCAGAGGCCGTAATGGGTCTGTGTTTCTCTTCTGTCTTGCACCCAGTACCTGCTTGATCCATATGATTCAATATGGTTCAGATGGGGGTGGCATTCACCCTTCCTCCTCCTCCCCCCGCCCCGCTTCACAGCTGCTCTTGATCCCCGTGCCAAGCAGCAGGGTAGGCATTTCACACAGAATCTGGCCTGGTGATGAGTTGAAATAATGTCCAGGCATAGTTCACAAAGACAGAAGGGCAGGGTCCATTTCAAACTGGGAACAGAAAGCCACAGTGAGCTGCCCCACCTCCCTTCCCCCTGGGCTCCAGTCTCCAGAGGAGAGAGCTTTCAGCTCCTCCCACCTGTTTCCCCTGATCGTACTTTCTTACTCCTGAAGAATATGTTTCTACTCATAGGACTTGATCTGATTGCAGTTTGAGATGTTGTCTGCTAACTTCTGCCGTGGAGGGTGGACCTAGTTCTTTCACTGGCTGCCCCCCACCCCCTGGCACACACTCCCACTCCTCTCTGCTTCCGACGGAGTTCGATCACAGTTGTTAGGTAGATCACAATTCAGCATTTTCATTTTGACCGTACGGTGTCTTTCACTGAGCCACGTAGCTTACTATAATTAGATTTCCTTTCTGACACAGTGTTTTGGTTTTCCTGGACTTAGTGTCATCTTTTCCCTTTGCTCATCCTAACTCTTGCCCTAACTTGCCACAGAGCTAAGAAATGCCTGTGGATCTGTGAGATGCACATCAGATAATCCATCTTGCCCATATTCTGCTCGGGAGTCAGCCCTCCTGGGCCCCCAGGCTTCCGTTCCAACCCAGACTTCGAGCTCTCCAGGCCCCCTGCCCCTCCGCTACCGTGGGACTTCTCTTCGATGTCTTCTTGAGACTTCTCATCCCCTCGCTCTCCCGTCAGAGCCCCCTTTCTTGGAACTCATATCTTCTTCCTTGGTTTACCTCCTCATGTGAGGGAGCACAGCCTCCAGTAGCTCTCTGATGGGGACTGCCTGAGAAGCACATTTCTCGAGATATGGCACGTCTGAAAATATCTCTGTTCTGCCTCTCGCAGTTAACGGATCGACTGCATATGGAATTTTCGGTTAAAGATGATTTGTGCTCAGAATGCTAAAGGCATCTTTCATTGTCTTCTAGCTCCCAGTGTTGCTACCGAAAAGTCCAGTGCCATTTTGACTCCTGAGCCTTGTTATACGTCCTGCTTTGCTTTTAAGAGCTTTTCCTTAGCATGAATATTCTGAATTTCACAAGGAAGGCCTTTTGAGTAATGCCAGCCCCCTGTCCTGGTGTTGGGGACTTGGTGGACCCTTCCAGCTGGAATTCATGGCCTTCATCCTGAACATTTTTTCTTCTGTTATAGCTTTGGTAAGTACCTCCTCTCCTTTTCCTTTCCTTTCCTTCTGGAACATTCTATGTTCATGGTTGGATATTGGGCCTCCTGGTTTAATTTGTTCATTTCCTTGTTTTTTCTCCTGTTTTTCATTTCTTTGTGTTTTTGTTCTTTTCTGGGACATTTCTTCAGCTGCTGCTTCACATCTGTCCCTTGATTTGCTTTACTGCTGCCATCTTATTTTTGTAACTTGGGTTTTCTGATTTTTAAATGTTACTCAGTTCTGGTTTCAGAGACACAAAATATTTTAGTAGACATTGTATGTCTGAGGATATTAATTAGTGTTTCTTTGATGGTTCCTTCTGTTGTTTGCTTTATCTTTTCTCTCAATTCTTTTTTCTGGTTTGGGGGCGGTGGTTGGCAGGGAGAAGGGGGATGATCTGGGGGGGTTTGTTCTCTTTTTCTCTTCCGTCAAATGTCTAGTGATGCTTGGCTACCCATTACTGTTTAAGAATGAAACACCAAAAAGACACCCAAAAATTATGTATGCATCAGTGGGGTCTGTTTAGTTGTAGGTTTCCCCGGAGGATGATCAGACAGGGAAGGACCTAGTCATTTTACTGGGGACCCCAGATGTCCCCTAGCATCTGTAGGTTTTTTCTCTTTGGTAGGTCCCTTTCTGCTGAGGGGAGACATATAGTCTTCTGCCTGGTGAACAGAAGCTTAGCCAGCAGCATCTGGGAGCCCAGTAGGGGGACGGGACAGCCAGCTCTCTGGTCCACATGAAAACTTATATGTAATTTCCCTATTTTCAACCTCTCACCTAATCTTTTCCTTCTCCTGTGCCTGCTACCCCCGTGTTTACAACTCCCCTGGTCCACTTCCTCCACTGAACCTCTTTCCCGAGGGGATAACGGGGAGGTAGCTGCCTGGTTGTGGGGGGGGTGACAGAAGGGGGTCTGGGGTATAACTGGGGCTCATGTCGTTTGTGACCAGCCCCCCTCTTTCCAGCTCTGCCTTCAGAACTACCTGGTGCATCCCCATCCCTGAGCCTTTCCAGGGACCTGGCGTACCAGTCAACTTCCCACTTCGGATTCCCAGCCCCATCCGTTGTTTATTTCATCTGTGCTCTGTCCTTGTCTACCGACTGTCTTCCAGCATTTTACTGACATACCTGAGTGGATATCACCTTCTCCCCTGTTCTTTTGATTTATAGATGAATCCCCTTCTTACCCCTTTACGGGGGCATGGGGTGGGCAGTACAACTGTGGGTATTCGGTTTTACCGAAGTCAGCACGTGACATACATCATCCTCCCCAATGTCTGTTACATCCCCTCGAGGTAGTAGGTGGTCTTATTCCCATATCTCAGCTAAGGAGTGAAGACCCCGAGAGGTCAAGGCCCTTTGTCAAGGTCACGTTAGCTGATCAGGGGCAGGGCTGCGATTCGAGTCCAGGTGTGCCTCTGAAACCCGCTCTTTTGACCACATCACACTTCTTCTGATGCTCTGGGATTGTTCAGGGATTCCTCTTTACCACACTGAACAGTATTAATCAGGAACACATACCACACACAGTCCCAAGGGGCCAGCCAACAGAGCGTTTTTTTTTTCCTTCCCTTTGTTCCCTGAAGCAATTATTTCTTTATTTCATTTCAAGACCCAGCCTCTGCAGCTGCTGCGGACAGCTTAGAGTTGTCTGAAGGCTGAAGACCAGAACCAATGCCTTGCACTTACAAGCCATCAAACTTGAAAGATGTGTTGAGGTGAAATATCACTGCAAAGCCTCCCCACCACCACCACCACCACCACCCCCCCTTTTTTAGGTGCCTTTTCTTTCCAAACTGAAAGAGAACCATTTGTACTCGTCATGCATAAGAATATTCAGTCCTGGCCGCATTCAAGATGAGATTTTTATTTTTTTATTTTTTTATGTTTTGTAACTGCCCACCCGAACAAAGCGGAGAGCATAGTCTTCCAAAGCCAAAATAATGGTGTTTTGCGCATCGATATTTACAAGTCAGAGATGAGTGCCTGTGTGTGGGCTGAACCGTGTACCCTTCCTTGTCCCTTTTGGAGAAGCAGCCTGCCTGTGCTAGCAGTTAAATTAACTTTGTTTTCATACGGAATATTTAAGTTGCAAATGTGAGCCATGTGGGCAGAGGTTTGATCAAGACAGCTGAACTGCCCGGGTACTTTGGGAGTTCAACCACTTGGTTCGACTTGGTTAGACTGACTTCATGGGGAAGCATTTGAGTGTAGTTGTTCATCCCATTTATGATCTTGCCCTATTTTTTTTAGCCCCTCCAAGTCTGATATTTCCCTTGGCGTTCCCAGAGAGAGAGGTCCTCGCAGTTACTGGCAAGGGCGCAATGCAGGAATATGGGGTTTCCAGAAGTTCGTTACAACTTTTCACAAGTATTGAGTAAAATTAGTCATGTTTGAAGGGAAAATGTGAAGGTATTGTTTGTCTTTAAAGTATTTATTTTTCCAAGCACGAATGCCTTAGCAACTGTTGGTGAAGACAGGTTTATTTCAAGCAGACTTTGTAGTAAGCGGTGTGTTTGTTCCTGACCAGGCAGTAGACGGGTGACAGCTTTATTTGTGACTTTCAGGCGTGATAGCCCCAAGCCATGACCGTTCCAAAAGACATTCTGCCTCTTTTCCCTGAGGCGGTCGCTGTTTCTGACTACCGGCGGGGGCAGTGTTGTACCCCTCGGCGTCCTAGATCCGCCCCTGCGCGGGGCCACATAGGCATCTTGGTGTTTGCAGTGCTTTAACCCTGGCCGCTGCTGGAGGCCGGCCTTGGAGAAGTGGCCCAACTAGGTCAGATCAGGAACGACAGGAAGCAGTCCGGAGCCCCGGGCAGACCGAGATGTTCCCGATGCCCAAGCTTTGTATCAGTACTTCAGACCTTTCCGGGGCTTCCTCCTGATTCTGGTTGTTTGTGTCCAGCGCTCAAGTCTGCCGCACAAGCGCAGTGTTTCTGTCAGCCAGATGTTGCCTGAGGTGCTCCTTGAAAAAGCAGATTGCCCAGCCCCAACCCAGGCTTAATGAACCTGCCACTCCAGGTCGTGGGGCCTGGGAATCAGCTTTTTCCTCCCAGCACCATCACCCCCCTCCTCCATCCCCAGCCCCACCCCCATGATTCTTAGGCAGATCATATTATCCAGGGACATATTTTCCAAATTTCCTTAATGATAAGAATCATGTGATAGTCTTTCTAAAAATACAAATTCCTGAGCCCCATCCCAGATCCACTGGCTCAGGATCTCCAGCGGGGCGGGGCCCAGGAAGCAGGAAGAAGGGAACCTAGCATTCCAGAAAACTCAAGATCCTGAGGCCAAGGTTGCCTGCTGGAAACCATCAGAGGAAAGAAACCAAGCCCCACCCATGACTTTGAAAGACGTTGCATCTGGTAATTAAAAGACAGCTAGAGACTTAGAAACTAGCAAGACTGAGGGCAAGTCAAACCAGAAAGTTCCTTCAGTTACTTTTCCCCGTTTACCTGTTACATTTCTGAGAATCTTTTTTTTTTTTTTTTTTAAGATTTATTGAGAGAGAGAGAGAAAGAGTGAGCAGGGGGAGGAGCAGAGGGAGAGAGAGAATCCCAAGCAGACTCCCTGCTGAGCTCAGAGCCTGATGCGGGGCTCGATCTCATGACCCTGACATCATGACCCGAGCCAAAATCAAGAGTCAGACCCTTAACCGACTGAGCCACCCAGGCGCCCCACAGTTCTGAGAATCTTTGAAGCTTCCCTAATTCTGCCAAGCTGAAGTCAAGATATAAAGTCAGTCCTTATTTTCTGCTGGTGAAAAGAAAGATCTGGGGGCAACTTTAAATTTATTTTCTTTTCACTAATTATGTCAAAAAGTACGTTTCACTTGCCTTGACTTCTCAAAAGCAAGGGTAGCTTTTTATGCTTTTAAAGAAAAAATTTTTAAACACCTGTCACTTCTCGTATCTTCTGAAGTTCTCAACTTTGCCTATGTGGAAACTGTGAGCCTCTAAGGTCCAGAAAAACCTGTATTGTTTATCTCTGTCTCCCCTGGGTGCAGTTTGACGCCTAGCATGTGAAATGAATGCTTCATGGATTCAGAGGAATATATTTTATTTTCCTTGCTAGGTTTATTTTCTTTAGCTGGAGACTATCAGTGTGAAATTTAACCTTTTTTTTTTTTTTTTGTGAGGCCTCTCACATGTGCTTGATTATTGGTTTATTAATTTGAAGATTTATGGAGGGGCAAAATGCTGACTTTTTTTTCTACCCCCCCCAAAAAATGTCAAACTGAGAGACAAAACATACAGTTGTACATACCTGCAAAGAGATGTACAGATCCCTTATATCCTGCTGAGGAAATTTCATTGCATAAATGGGTTACTATTAGTTGATGGAAAAATTAAGTTAACTGGAATCCCCAGTTCGCCAATCGTGCCAGCTAACTGAGGTATTAGTGTCCTGTTTAAACTCTCAGAGCTATTAAATTAAACGGTCATGACACGAAACCTCAGAAAAGTCTTATTGTTGTCTAGAAAGATTATGTACAGGTGTTGCTGCTGCTTTAGAATAAAAAAGGCTTCAGTATTCTCAGAAATCATTTCCTCTCCTGAGGAAATGCACCATAGTAAAATAGTCTTTTCCAGTAGAGTAATTGCTGGTTCTCGGCTTCAAAAGAAAATCCTTGAATATTATTCAGGTTACTGTTTCCACCAGGCTTCGCTGAATGGATAGCCGTTTTGCGTTTGATTAATAAAATGATTCCAGAAAATTAAAGGAACTCTGGTTTAATCCTTGCAGACAGAAGTTGTTGGAAACATTTAGCTGCTCAAGAAAATTGTTTTTAATTTTAAAAGACGCGTGCGGTTTAAGCTTATAGAATGAAGGGGATCCTTCGGTGCGTTGCAAAAGCTCTGCATTGCAAGTTGGCATGCTGAGTACTTTCCTTGAGTTTATATTTTCACCCCATGAAATGAAAACCTGGAGAATTTTATTGCAAACGCAGAAGGTTAAATATTTATAGAAAGGAAGAAAACTCCTTCATATAAGAAAAGGCATTTCTAATTATCCACAGCTTTTTGTCAGCATAAAAAATATTCTCTGATGGTGAAGGGTTTGGAAGTTACTCTGGGCTGCCCTGTGAGCTTCGTAAGATACAGTCTTTCAGATGGTAATCACCTGGGGTCACAGTCAGTTTGGGGATCTGTATTTGCGAACACCCCATTTTTCTTTTTGAGGATACCTGTGCGATTTCCCAGACTGCCTTACCACCCCCCCCCCAGCCCCTCCCTAGTCTCTACACCAGCCACAGAGGCGCTTTCTCCCACCTGGGCCGGCGTCTCGGATACCCATTTGCCACAAGATAGATACATGCATTTCTGTAGTTTGGGTAAAGAAGAAAAAAAAATTCATCCCCGTAAAGCTACTCTCTCACTTCATGGATTCAAATTTGCAATTCTAACTCTTGCTTGGACTTTTCCTTCAGATTCTTTCAGTCGGGACGCCTGGTGGCTCAGTCGGTTAAGCGTCTGCCTTCAGTTCGGGTCATGATCCTGGGGTTCTGGATCAAGTCCCGAGGTGGGCTCTCTGCTCAATTCATGAAGACTTTCATCCTGTCAACTCTCTGTCAATTTAAAAAAAAAAAAAAAAGACTTTCGTCCTGATTAAACCTACGGACATTGTAGGATCTGGATTTGAAATAGCAGTTGATATTAAAAGGGGAATGACTAAAACCTGTTTAGACAGGTTTATTTCAAGCCTCTTCCCCCCTGCTCATGCTCTCTCTCTCTCTCTCTCTCTCTCTCTCTCTCTCTCTCTGTCTTTCAATAAATAAAAATTAAAAAAAGAGGGGAGGGAGGGAGGAAGGAAGGAAGCAAGGAAGGAAGGAAAGGAAGAAAAAAGAAGAGAAGAGAAAAGAGGCATCGAGTGCCAACCAGTAGTTTATCAGATGTACAAAAACATAAAATGAATATCTGGGAGTCTTGGGGTAGAGGGGAGAAAACCGAGAAGCGGCATCAGACTCTGCCTCTCTGACAGGACTGTGGGAAGACCCCAAAGAGGGTCTCTCCAGGGGGGCCTTTACCAGCCATGGATGCCAGACCCACCCCCCAGCCCTTTTACCACTTTGAGAATCACTCCAAGCTATCTATCTGTTTCACATTCGGGATACGTAAAGTAGGTGGAGTTCTTCCTCCAACCCCCCCACCAAAATAGGAAAATTTCCCCCAGTGGCTTGCTAGCCCCAAAGACAAGTTCTCTATAATCCCAGTGGAAGAAAAGCAATACTGTGCTGTCAGAATTTGCTTGAAATAATCCCCAAGATGTCCAAACTTGGGCGCATGATCCTCTCCAGCCCTGCTTTTTCTTCTTTGTTTTCTGTGTTGATGAGCAGACCCACCGACCGTTCCGTTTCTCAAGCCAGACACTCAGGAGTTGTCCCGGGCTCTTCCCTCTCGCTCAGCGCCCCATATCCCATCTGATGCCAACTTGTGTTGGTTCTCCATCCTCAGTGTCTGTAGAAGCCATGCGCCCCTGTCCTCTGTCCTTCGGACGCCTGTCATCTTCTGGGTCCTCCTGTTGTTTTCCTGACTCATCTCCTTGTCTGCAGAACTGCCCCCTTCCAGTGCCTTCTCTACACTGAAGCCAGGGTGAGCTTTGAAAACCGTGCACTTGCTCTTGTCAGCCCTTCCCTCCACCACCACTGCTCCCCACTCAGCCTTCCAGGGATTCCCCACAGCCCACATTCCTTGTGACAACACTTAGGGCCCCGTGTGATCGTCTGTCCCCCTCATCTCCTGCCCACACACGTCCACACACAACTGCAGCAAACATCACACAATTATCATTCTGTGCCTCTGAGTTAATTTCCTTAGAATCTACTCCACTTTCTTCACCTGAGCCCTTGGGTTCCTTATCTGCAAAATGGGAATAGTTCTGTTGCCTCACAATAATTTGGCAGGTTCCTGAAACATCCTGTTTCTATTTTTAATGTAACTGAGTTAAATGTTTGTATTAGTTTGGAGAGAGTTGACATGCGCATAGCCTTAAATCTTCCCATCCAGGAACATGGGATGTCTCTTTCTCTCTCTATTTGACTATCCCTTTATAGACCTCAGGAACGTTATAGAATTTCCAAAATATCAGTCCTGTCCATTCTCTTAATTCCTTTGTTCTCTGTTCATTTGTTTAGTTATTAATCAACTTTTCTCATAGTGTTTATGACTGCCTCATAAGAAGGGGTTGGAGTTTATCAGTGTATTTGTTTATTCATTTTATCAGTGTATCTGTTAACTGGCCTCTTTAGCTCAGAGAGGTTTTCTGTTGGTTATTTTGTTATTTCCAGGTTAGGGGCTCCATCATCTGCAAGCAGTCATTTGGTCTCTTCTGGTTCTTGAAGGGACACCAAGGAACAGATATGGTTTGGCTTTGAGTTGACAGTTAAGAAGAAGGGGGTTGACTTGGGCTCCTAGAGGGAGAGGGGGACACTGGCTGGCTTGCTCTGTGGCAGGAAGATGGTGAGAAGTTCATAGTTTCACGCCTGGAACAAGGCAGCTGGCTGTGAAAGCAGAGAAGATGACTTGGAAGGTGTGTCGTTGGTATTTGTACTAATACATGGTTTCGACGTTCCTGTAGTCTCCAGGACTCTGACCGTCGGAGCTAGTTCCCAACACTGGAGAGCTGTGAAACCTTTAGATAAGTTGTTTAACTCTCTTCTGAGCTTCGGGTTCCATCATTGTCATCATGATCACGGTCATTGTCACCATCATCCTCATCATCATGATGCTGTCAGCTCACAGGACTGTTATGGTGGTAGAGATGGTGTATCTGAGACCGTGGACAGACACGAGGCTTGGTACACGGGAGGCCCTCAGTCCTGGCTGTAGATGCTGCTCAGTGACGGAGCCAGACATCTCCCTTCAGTCCCCCTCCACCAACCCTTGGCCCTGGTCTCCCGAGTCCCGAAGCTCTGTGTTCCCTCCCGCCACCGCCTGCCCTAACCTCCTCCTGATATTGCGCCTCTTCCGTCCCCGCTGCTCTGCCTCTCCTGTGAGCTTTCCTCCCAAAGCTCTTCTTTGGCCTTTTGATCTGTAACCATCCCTCCCGCACCAACCAAGACCTGTCTGCTGAGCTCCAGATTTCTACTGCACACCCACCCACATGCTTATTTGAGATCTCCACCGAAATCCCTCTGCAGCTGATCCAGAAGCCCCTGGTTTTCTCCCTTAGCCAAAAGGAAGCCCTGGTAGCTCTCCTCTAAAATGCCGTTCAGACCCGTGCATCTCCGCTGCTATCTCCCTGTCCCACCCTCTCACCTGGAAGCCGCCTGTGTTGGGTCTCTCAGAAAGGTCTTGTTGACTTGACTTGTACGCAGAGACAGGACAGTCCCGTCCAGTCTCCTCACAGTGGCGCAAATGACTTCATAACATAAATGAGATGTTGCTGCTCTCTGCTTAAACCCAGCAGTGGTTTCCCTTGTGCTTAGAATAAAACCCAGCGCCTTACCATAACCCCCAAGGCCCTGTAAAACTTAGCCCCTGGCTTTCTTACCAAACTCACCTTGATTTCTGTCCTTGTCATTGGTCAGTTCCCCATGTGTCCTGTGCTTACTACTCACTCCAGCTGGGAGGATCTTTGCCCACCTTGTCTTGTGACTAGATCCTTCATCTGACCAATCCATTAATGTACTTCTTATCATGGCACCTCGTTTGTTTCTTCCTTAACATTTATCTGTGATCTGTGATCGTTTCACTGTGTGATTATTTGAATGTCTGTCTCCCCCATTAGCATGTAAATATCTTGGGGCCAGGCATGGCGTCCATCTTGACCATTGTTCCGTTCCCAGCTTCCAACATGGTACCCGGCATAGAGTGGGTTAGTGATGGGTGGAGGATGACTGGCTCTCTTCTCTCCGCTCAGCCTAGACTCCGTCGTGAGCCCTCACCAACCTTCACCAGCTGTCATTTCCGGCTGTTTCTTCTCTTTTACCTCCACCCATGTCCCTAGCTCCAGAAAGCCCCAGGCTTCCTCATTTGAGAAAAAGTGGTAGGGACATTCTCCAGAGTGACAAAGAAGTTAACCAGAAAAGAGTTTGCTCCGTACTTACCTTAATTCATGAAGACTTTTATCGTGTCAACTCTGTCAATTAAAAAAAAAAAAAAAAAAAGACTTTCATCCTGATTAAACCTACGGACGTTGTAGGATCTGGATTTGAAATAGCAGTTGATATTAAAAGGGGAATGACTAAAACCAATTTTGTTCATGTCTTAGATATTTCACCAGTGGTTCTAAAAAGTCTAATTTCAAAAGGGACAGAAAGCCTTCCAACCATCTCGCTGATGACCCCAAATTTTGCAACTAGAAATTTGTTCCTTTAGTCAAAATCTGTTTTTTAAGTGCATATATCTGCAGTGTGACATAGATGAGCTATATACGAATTAAACTTTTGTTCCTTGGGCGATCTTTCAGCTGGGGACAAAAGAACAGAGAACCACTCATATTATGACCCCCCCAAAAAAGGTGGATTTATCATAAGGACACCAAGCAAGTCCGCGTTGCTCCTTATTTCCTAGTTCAAAAAGAGAAAAGAATCTTTTTACTCAGCTGAGCTTCATGTGCTGGGTCAGAAGCTGCTGGCCAGCCTGTGAATCGGGTTACCTCTGAGTGCCCAAGTCACTATGGCTCGATGGGTGGGATCCTGAGGTATAACCATGGCTCATCCTCAACCAGAGCCTAGATCAACACAGAGCCCATCTGAAGGGGCTGTAAGTACACCACGAAACAGGTCCGGTAAAGCCTTCGCAGTGGGGGAAGCAGATGTTCATTGAGCACTTACCCAACAAATATACCTACTGCTATTATCCCCGTTCTGTGGGTGAGGCCCAGACAGGTTAAGTAGCTTGCAGATGGGGAGTGGGGCAGTCAGGATTTGCACCCAGGCCATCTGGCTCTAAAGCCATGGGCTTCACCACTCCTTACACGTCACTGACACCGTCCAAGTAAAGACAAGATGATAGTGTATGTTATGTGGTTGAAGGGGCGAGAGGCAGAAAGTGGTGGCTCCTGGCATTGTGGGGACCAGCCCTTTATTTAGTCATCTCCAGACCAGGAGGTGAGAGCCAAGGGAGAGGAGTCCCCGTGATGCATGGAGTGAGAGTGGACACTTGCTGAGGAGGAGACCCGAGAGATCTGGGTCAGCCACTCCGTCCTGCTAGGCTGGAGCTGCGGGGGGGTGTCTGTGTGATCAGAAGCAAACGTTGTCAGCTACTGACCATCGTAGTCACATACCGAAGACTTTGGGGGTCCGCATGACCTAGGGACGTTGTAAAGAAAACATTGAATTTTACAAGACTTTTTTAAATATCATCCATAAATCTGGGCGGGTTTTCGAGGGACACTTACTGGTAGAAGTGGGTGAACACGACAAAGGCCGTATCAAATCCCTTCTAGAACATTGGTCAAGACCTTGCAGACGCCCAGTCCAGCAGGCAGGAGACAGATCGGGACAGGAAGGCCCGTCAGTCTTAGAACAAGGCCAGATGAGGTCAAAATGCAGAGTGGCAGCCTGGCAGAACTAGACTCTTTGGCAAGTTTGACCATCTCAGTAGGAGAAGTTGCTTTCTTGCAGAGAAGTCCCGCGACCCACCGGTTATGGTCATTTCTCCAGACGTAGCATGAGACCGGGATGATGCAGTGTGGGTCACGGCTCAGTGACCCCCAACTCGCACTCATGTCGCTGAACAAGGACAGAAAAGCAGCAGCTCCCCTGCTCCCGGAAATCGTCGGCAGGGACCACTTAGAGCAGATTGCAGGGCCACCAAGCTGAGGTCTGGCCACGTGAACACGCGCCTTCTCCTTGGCAAGCCTGAGCAGCTTGGATTTCCAGTGCGAGACTCGGAATGAGTGGGAAGTCGCCAAGGCAGCGCGGCCTCAGGCCAGTTATGCAATTAGCCAAGAGTCGATGCTGACCTCCACGTTTGTTTAGATAAATTTTGAAATCATCAGCGAGCTCTTTGAGCCAGATTCCGCCTCTGTGAGGAGAAAGTCAAGACTGTATAAAGCTGCATAGTGCCATGCCGTATGGGGGTGTGGGACGAGTTCCGCCTCCCACCCCGCGGGCTGGAGCAGAATCCTTCCACAGAGAGACCTCTGGCTGCGTGTGGCCTGGCTTGGTCCTCCTGGGGGGCTGGGGAGGCAGTGGGGGAGGGTGGCCCCCAGGGCCCCACTTCAGGGCTCCTCCCCGGGCCCCCCATCTGAACTGGTAGAGGGGACATTAATGAGCAAAGACTGGTGCTCCAGGAGAGGAGGAAGGCTTTTAGCCCCTTCATTCCAAGAAGATGGCCTTTTGGACCCAGCCAGGAGAACTGGGTTGTAGTTGCTTTCATTTGAGGCACCCAGAGTGCTTCCCACGTATCTCATTTACCCTCATGACACCCCTGAGAGGTAGGTTTGTTTGAGATTTATACAAAGCTATGATTATGCCTATAGATTCCAGTCCCTGCGTCTGTGTCATTCTAAACCCCGAGTCTCATCTCCATCTCACTTTTCCTAACATAACTAAGCCCTTGGGGGGATGAACCGGCCCAGGCTTTAGGCTCGCCAAAGGGTGACCCCCCCTTCCTTTCCTTTTTTGTTGTTGTTAAGTTTGATTTATTACTTCGTGTTCTAGCCAGGCTCGATGGATGTTCAGAATATTATAAATAATGTGGATTGAAAAGACCGTGCTGAAATGTTTATTGCATTCTTAGAAAGAGAACAAGGAATGGCGGGCGTGGGGAGCTTGGCCATGGCCAAGGAGGGGCGTGCGGGGTGGGGGGGGGCAGGTCTTGCTCCGAGGGTATTTTAGTGTTTCAATAAAAGCGCTCTGAACAGAAGGGACTTCTATTCTGGTCCTGCTATCAAAAATGCAGAAGCGTTCCAGCGGGTGTAAAGAATCCACTTCAAGAATATGAGGGCCATAAGGAACTCATCGGTAGACATTCCCTCTCTCACTTCCTTACCCACCGTGCCGGAGGAAGGCTGCTAGCAGACGCTGGCTGCCCCGTGCTTCGGAACCAGCTCTCCAGCGGGCCAGCTCCGGGGCACCCTCTGGGAGCTGCGTATGGGTGACAGAGGAGACTTCCGCCCCCCCGCCCCGTGCGCCCTGTGCGTGCATGCAGGTGAACCTTTGCTCTTGGGGTGTGCTAGAAATACGGGCGTCGTCCAAGATCAGGAGGACCCGTGATGCGGGACAGTGAGCGTCACGGTGGCCCTGTCCACCTCCAGCCATCATGTCGGAAGCTGGGATCCTCCCAGCTCCTCCCTGCTGTCCTTGTCACCTCTGGTGCTTCTTCCTATCTTGGGCCTTCCCTCAGGCTTCCCTGAGGAAGGAGAGTCAATGTGGCTCAGCAGCGCAGACTGTCTGGGTCAACCCAACGCTAAATAGGAAGTCTGGCAGTCCGCGGAGATGGCTCTGTGTGTTCTAAGCAAGCCAGTCTTGGCCATCCCGTCTGCTGCTGGGGTCCCGCAGACCGCCGCAGAACAGAGCTCTCTCTGTCGAGGGGAAATGGGGCGGGGGTCATATTGGCGGGGGACAGGGGCGTTGTGATAGCCAATGAGTTTTGTGCATCAGACACAGCCCAGGCTGTATACCTCTTCCTCACCAGGCTGAGTGTCATCAGCAGGAAGTCATTGGGTACCTGCTTTGCCACCAGGACAGTGGCCCTCCTACTGGCTGGGGACCCCCGGACCCTTCGTCTTCACAGTGCCCAGCGAAAGCACAGCCCTTCCTGGCGTTAATCGTTGATATTTTACTTTACGGGCTGGAGACCTTCTGGTGAACTTTTGCTTCTGCCTTCTAAGACGTCATTCCCAAATGGTAGTGCCAGAAGGATGGCGTGGAGGGCTTGTGACCCCCCAGCTTCCTGGGTCCCATATCTGGAGGTCTGGACTCAGCAGGTGTGACATGGGGACTGAAAGTTGCATCTCGAACCATCTCCCCACAGTGGGACTGCCACCTCAGCGATCACACAGGAGTAACACTGCTCCAGACACCCATCTAGCGTCTCTGTTGTTAGGTAACTTTCGGTGATTTCCTTTTCAGGAATGTCTGCAAATAGAGAGGGATAAAAAGTTACAGAGAATGGTTAAAATGTGGGCTGTTTGTTCAATACAGAGGATCCACCCTGCTGAAAACTCTGAGTCCAAATCCTCCGTGGTAAAAATAAACCCATGAGCCTCTAATACAATCCCAGCATTTCACTAAAATGTGACTCTATGGATTTATTTGAAGGATGCTAGTAGAATATGTTCTTCTGGAATTTTATATTCAGATATTAACCACTTAGGGTTAATATGTTGATTTCGAGTTTGGCAGGACCAACTGTACTTACTTGTATCCCCTTACAATTCTTAGAACCAACACTCCATAATAACCCGTTTTATGGATAGTTCATATATACTCTTCCATTCATTCATTCATTCGACACATATTCATTGAGCACTTCGTATGTGCCAAGTCCTATTCCAGCTGCTAGAATATCTCCACATTAATTACCATCAAGTAAAAGTGCCATTTGAAATCCACACTGCTGACTCTTAATACCCCCAGGCAATCAATATTTGAGTCTAAATGATGAGCTGCTTTCCAAGCAACCAAAACACAAGTGCATAACACAGTTAGGTGTGCATTATATGACATCTGTGCTGGGTGCCCGTGGATAACATCATGGGGACAAGAGTCATGGCAGCGCATGGCCTGTCTGTCCTCTCAAGAATTTACAGACGATCAGGGAAGGGCTGTGCTTTCCGTGAACCCAATCGATTGTTAATTTACCCGAGTAACGGACTAATTTCTGTAACGTATGTGTTGGGGACGCAGAAGAAGCCAAGGAAAAGCAGTCCTAGGGTCCCTTGGGCACGGGAGAGGAGGTGTCGCTGGGGAGCGAACGTTTTTGAGTCGAGGCCAAAAGCCAGCATCTGTGTGTTGGGTGAGTGGAAACCGCAGAGGGCTCTGGAGCAGTGTGAACAACCCCGAGCCAAGGCGCAGAGGTGTGAGAGATCGTGGAGCACAGAGCGGGAGCGGCCAAGGTGGGAAAACTGGATCCTCGCTCTGGGAATGTGTCATAATTCAACTTTGCTATTTGGCCTTGAAATGATTGCTGAAATTATCTGACAGACCAAGTTCGGTGTAAGTCAACAAATGTTTCAAAGCCAAATCTGACATTCTGGATCGTCTGTACTACTTGTTTCCAAAAGACTGGATCAGGAGAAGCTGATGACATCATTACCATGTTATCCTCAAACACCTTTTATTATTTGCACCGACGACACGCATCTGAAAGGCAGGTCTGTTTTGTGCATGGCTTGTGACAGCGGGCACATACCTGGTGTTGGCACAAACAGGCTAACCGGTAAGGCCTGGGACACTCAGGTCTGTTATCAAGATGGCCTTTCTTGGACTGTTTCTCCTTCCACACTGACCACCTTCAGGGGAAGAGAGAGGAGGACTTCTCCTTAGGTCGCCTTATCCCCGAAAGTGATGTAAGCCCCCTTTCTTATGGACGGCACCCCAGGCAGATTTCCCCTATTTTCCGCTCTGAATCCTTGGGCCTCAAGTACTTCTCTGTTCATCCGTCTTGCCAACAGAATCCTTGCTTAACACTTTTTAGGCTGGCGATATTCTAGAACGTCTGGCTCAGGGTCTCGTCCATTTGTTTTCAGTTGGCTCATAGGCGGCCATCGTTGAATCTGGGCTCCTCGGGGTCTGTAGCTCAGAGCCACACAGGGGTTTGGAGGCACCAGTTCTGGGTCCACGTTTTCACTTAGGAACACTCTGAAAGTGGCAACCACCCTCTGCGAAGGTCAAGTTATATGGATCCTTGGATGGTTCACTGGCCATGGAAGGACGTCTCTGGGGCTGGGAAAAAGCATTCAAGGATAGCATGAATGGAGGTGGCGTCACTCCAGATTGCCCTGCTGAGGGAGGAGGCCCCTTCACCCCACGGTGTTTGGGGTGAGGGCTCCGTGACCTGCCTGGCCCTATAGATCCTGCACACTTCCCCGAGCACACTGCGAGCCCTGATGTGGCTTCTGGTAAGAGGCCCATTTTGGAAGACCCAGTGCCAAGCAGCCTCTGGGTCTCTCTGTGCTTCTCGCTCCACCCATCTTGTGATGCCCATGAGGCCCACAACTCTTGACGGCCTTCTTCCTGCCACTGACGGTGGGCCGGGTGGTGTTCACTCTTGTCCCTGCAGCCAAGCATCTCCCTCTAGCGATGTCCTTAAGGGAGCAGCTCAGGGCCCAAAGAGGAGACCATCGGGGCACTCCGGGTAGAAGATACAGGTCCCTTCTGAGGGCAGATAGGAACCGCATTTTATAGAAATGCTCTTAATATGGGTATTTTTTTAAAAAGGTTTTATTTATTTGAGAGAGAGGGCAAGAGAGCGCATGCAGAAGCAGGGGGAGGGGCAGAGGGAGAGGGAGAGAGACTCTCAAGCAGACTCCATGCTGAGCGTAGAGCCCGACGCGGGCGAGAGAATGTATTCGCCAAATTTGCATCATGGCTCAGAGTCCAGGTGGAAAGACTCAAAGCCCCACGTTCGGGCGCCATATGATGTAGCTTTGGAATATAGGTGAGGTTCGGTGGGGCAAGATCTGGAGCCGACGGCCAAGAAAGAATTCTTGAGCCGTCTTTGGTGCAAAACGGTGGTTTTATTAAAGCGCAGAGAGAGGATCCGTGGGCAGAAAGAGCTGCTGCTTAAGGTGGGCATTTTCATACATATGGACATCTAGGCTGTTGGGGAATTTTGCACGAGCTGTGTTTGGTGCTAGAGTGTTTGAAAAGTGAGGGAGGGTAGTCCCGTCCTCCTCAGGGGTCCCCTTTCCTCCTGGTGTTGGTGTTGTCTAGTGGGAGGATGCGGCAGTGTTGGCGACCAGAGGGACTTGTGGATAGGGTGCAGACCGAAGCGTCTTCTGTCCAAAGAGTACGGATTGTGAAGGCCTCTTTTGTAGCCAGAACAATTTCCGGCAGGAGTCACGGCAGCTGATGTCAGTTGAGAAAGTGCCACGGGCCAGGGAGCGTGCTCAGCATGGAGCATCCTACCTCATTTCATCTCCGTGGCAGCTCTGGGAGCTAAGGGCTAGTGTCTCCCCCGATTTTAGGTGCAGAGGATGGGGTCCCTTCCCCAGACGCCAGAGCCATGGTGTGAGGCAGGCTCCGCCGCCAAACTGAGGGATCATGACGTATGTTCTGGCTCTTCGGGAAAAGACTTTGCTCTTCCAAGGAAAGGACTGTGTCGGGCAGCTTTCTCCAGCCCTTATTTCTTCTTCCTCCCACGGCTCTTACCGGTCACGTTTCTCCTCTGTGGCTCTTGGTTGTACAGGGCCCCCTGTCACCTCGGAGGCCAAAGGAATGCTGAGGTTGGGGGGGCAGGTGCGGCCTCGGGGTTGACAGAGTGGCTGTCCACCCGATGCCCCAGAAGTGGTACTGGCGATCCCCCTGAAATGCATTCACCCCGATTCTTCCAAACTTCTGGTGACACCTGGTGCCCACCCCCTTCTCCTCCTTCTGCCACCAGAGCTTGGCTTCCTCTAGATTTCAGCAAGCAGCGGGGGGCCAGCGCCCCTCTAAAGTGAACCGCCCCCCCCAAAAAGGACAGCAGCCATCTGTTTCTGAAGCACACTGTTCATTTGGGCACAGAGCTGTCAGAACAGGCCGTGTGGGGAGCTCGTCCTGGAAAGTGCCGGCGACCCACTGACAAGGTCTGCCTCGCCGGCCCGCCTTTTTCAGCACTCCAGAATAAGTCCCCTTTCTGTTTCCACTTGTCATGACGTCACCCGTCATTCCAGCCGACTTTCGTCATGTGTTATTGCTGACCTTATGTATTACTAGCGTTCACGGATGGCCGTTTCCTGATGCCACGTAGGAAGGCACCCACATCTTACCTGCAATGCGTTTCCAGATCCCACTGTGGGATGGCCGGTTTCTGGGAAGCACTAGCACTCCCTCCCGCTTTTGCCCCCAGAACCGGAGGGAGGGGGGATCTGTGCCTCTGAGCTACCAGCTAGCAATCACAACGGGAAGAGATAAGCTTTGTTCTTCTCTGTAGCCCTTTGCACCTTCAAGTACACTATGTAATTTACTTATTTTGGTCTTTGTCCTTACCCACTGTACCCCCCGGCACGCATGAGTGCACACACAATGCCCCACGTCAGGCTCCCTGCTCGGTGGGGAGTCTGCTTCTCCCTCTCTCTCTGCCCCCTGCCATGCTCTCTTCTTTCTCTCAAATAAAGAAATAAAATTCTTTTAAAAAGATAAATAAATCAAAACCCATTGTAGAGATGCCGAATCCAGAGGCTCTCAATACTGTTTTTGCTTCCCTAACCACATCAGGAGTGGGGACCTCCTGTTTCCTTGTTGATTGAACATTTACCGAGCACCTCAATGTGTAATGTACGTGATGTATATAAGCAACTCGCTCACCCCATCCAAGGGGTTCTCGTTCGCCTTGTTTACAGGCGGGGGGCTCTCCTGCCCCAACTTCTGCTCCCAATAACCTCTTGCCCCAGAACCCGAGTGCATCTCCTGTTCACTTTGACTCTTTAGGATAGCATCTATAGCATTACCCCAAGAAGATCTGTGACATCATTGGAGGCGTGACTGCGAGAGAGTGTCTGAGAAGGCCTCTTGCTGGCGAGGTTATTTCGATGGGACCTCGGCCCGATGCTCTTTCAACGCCGTACAGTAAAGCGAAACCATCCTTGCGTCGCCCTTCCATTTTCCCAAATAATTGGAGACAAATAGTTATTTTTGCTGCTGATCTCTTTACTGAAAGGTCTCGGTTACAAGTGAGAGGAAAGGGCTCTGGCTCGTTTAGGTTAAAGAACGTGTCATTTGTTTGCATGATATCGGGTGACCTGCGAGAATCCAAGGGATAACTGAGCCAGGAAGACTCGGAACCACGGCACGTCCGGGGACCTCCAGGCCCATTTTCTTGGCCACCCCTCCAGAGTGTCCCCGTTACGGCGACTGAGCCCCAACTCCACTCAGTCCGAACGTCGCAATTCCTGGGGAAGAGAGCCCGGTGGTGGCCTCACGTGGGCTTGGCCGCTGGGCCCACCAGCTGTGCCAATGGCAGGGTCAAGTTGAACAGACACATAGCTGCTGCCCCCACCCCCCCTCCCGGGAAGACGTTCTCCTGGGGTTTAGAACTCAGAGCCTCCATTCAGTATACCACCCAGTGGGCTTCTGCATCTCGGGCAAATGACTTGCTTTAGGAAAAAAAAAAAAAAACCTGAGGGATAAGCATCTGATGTATTGAAAAAGTATCCCCTTGATGGCCGTACCTCCATGCCCTCTCTTTCTGTACCTGACGTAGAACTTTGGCAGGCGGCTTCTTCCTTTCGCCTTGCCCGGTCTCCCTAATTGATGCCAGGTGATGTTTGTTAGCACAAACAGCGCAAACGGAGGGGTTCGTAATGGTGAACCCATAGCCTGACTGGAGCCATCCAGAAATCTTTTGACACTTAGTCAAGAGGGAATTGTCAAAACAAGATATCCATAACAGAGTTCCTGACTGTCTTTTCAAAGACACTTGAATTTCTGCCAGATTCCAGACAGCCTCGCTTTCCCAGGGGGAGCACGCAGCACAACTAGGGGATATTTCTTAGCAAATATTGATGCGCCAGGGAATTGGCATTAAATTATTGACTTGACAACTCCTAATAAGCTGCTTTTGATGGTCGATATGAAGGATCATCTATTTACAATGGAGTTCTGCTGTTGAATTGTGGTGATTTGCTGGACTGAACGTACTTCGGGGAAGGGAAATGAGTAACACTTTAAGAACACAGATGGGGCCTAGGAACTCGTCAGCACTTTTCTGTGCAGGAAGCAACAGGAATGGCCGAGTTTTTACATACTCCCTCCAAGGAGCCCTATCATCTGCAGAGTGTTTTTGTTTTGTTTTGTGGAGGCGGGGGCTGGTTGATTTTCTGTCCCTCTCTTGAGACTGGGAGGCCCGCGAAGAGCCACATGAGTGTCTTTGCACCCATCGGACCGTTCTGCTGTGGTAAAGTCTCACTCTCTTGGCCAGACCCTTACCCTGGGGCCAGACCTGCCCGGGGTTGGCTGCCCATCAGAACAGCTTGACCCACAGGTCTGACCCCTCGGTTGCAACATGATTTGCCCTGGCTGGTGAGACGCACTGTCCTGTCCCGTCTCCAAAGACCGAGCGTCAGGGCTTGGCCTCACGGGGGCCTCGTGGCTGTGACAGAGCCACCGGACGCCCGGAGAGGCAGGGGCCTGGTCCCTGGAGCCCAGAGCCCGGGAACCTGCCTTTCCCTAGGCCTGATCCCACTCCTCGCCCACCCCCGCTCTTACAGTCTTAATTCCTTTCAATTTCCTGTTTCAGGCAAGCCCCTCTTTTCGTCCCATCCCCCACTGCTGTCAGGCCACCTTCCCCAATTCCTGCTTCCTGCTGAGGCCGCTCAGTCTCTCTGGCCCCCAGATGTCTCCCCACACCATCCTCCTTCCCCCCAGTCTCCCGCCTTCTCTCCAGAGTTGACTTTCTTCCAGCTTCTCTGTGGATGTGGAAGCTTGCCTCTCGTTCGCATCGAGATGGGGTGGCAGCCCCGGAACCGGGGGGATGGTGGTCCCCAGATGGGGCCTGGAACTTCAGAGGGCAGGGTGAGGAAGGTGTCCCTCTGTTCTCCCCACATCACCCCAGCACAGGTCCCGCACAGGCCTCCTCGGGGGGCACGGGACTTGCCCCTTGCAGAGCCCCTCCAGACAAGAGCACAGCACCTTCAGGAAGGTTGGCCTTTCCACAGGAGCCAGGGTTTGGTCACGTGGGCCCGGTGTGCTTGTCCCGGGGCCGTGATCCTGTCCAAAGGCAGAGACAAACACTCGGGGTGATGTAAATGCCAAAGCAACGCTAGGATCTGTTTCATCTAAATTTTCTTGGTTTTCGATCAGAACCAAAGCACAGGCTGATTCTGGGCCGATCCTTTGCCTTCTTGTGTGTCTTTTTTTTTTTTTTTTAAGCTTTTATTTATTTGAGAGAGAGACAGAGAGAATGAGAACACGACCTGGGGGAGGGTCAGAGGGAGAAGCAGACTCCCCGCTGAGCAGCTGGGCTGGGCGCGGGCTGGTTGTGGCGGGAAGGCGAGCAGAACCAGCCGAGGGGACGCCAGGTGACGGGAGCAGTGGGCTCCAGGGTGGGATGCAGAGGGGGGCCCCGCAACAAAGGCTGATGACCGAAAGGGCTGCCAGATATTCTGCCCTGAACTTCCAACCTTTCCTAGATACCCATCATCACAGCCGGGCCGCAGCTGGAACCGGGCTCCGTGTCTCAACAGAGTGCCACCCGGGGGTTCCCTCCGGCTCTGCTCCTCTCCCTTCCCTTCGGGGAGGAATGGCATCTGAGTTCTGTCGTTAGGCCGTGAGCCTGGCTCTGTCCGGGACGCTGTGCAGCACCTGCATGCAGACACGTGGGCTCTCTTCTTGGGCCTCGGCTCCCACAAGCAGGAGTAATTACTGTCATCCGTGCTGCCCTTTGTGGTGCGCCAGATTTGCCCTGGGAGCCTCCCGCACCTCATCTTACCGAATCCTCCCCACACCCCTAGGAAGTCGGTATTTCGGGGCTTTTACAGATGGTGGAATTGAACTGACTGTGAAGGAATGGAGGTCGGGCCTCCCTGACTCCCCAGACCAGTGCCCCTGCCACCACATCAGACCGCAGGATCCCTGTTGTTGCGGATAATCCGGCCTAAGGGAAGGAATATTAGTAACTGATGCAGGCTTTGAAGGATGGAGGATGAGTGTCTCTGGCTCCAGGGGCAGTGAGGAAGCGGGGTCCAAGCAGAGGGTCCCAGGCTGTGGCCCTGCGGAGGGTGACGGGGAAGAGGGGGGCCAGGAGGTCTGTTGTGGGGACGGAGCCCACCAGAGCTACCCAGGAGGGCTCAGCCTCCAATGGAGAGCAGAAAGCCCAGGGGTGGGTTGAGTGCCAGGTGAGAACAGAACCAAAGTCAGAACATCAGAGAAGACTTGTGCTTGATGTTTTAAGGAAAGCACTGTTTGCAGAACTGTGGCGTGAAGGAGGGGCTGCAGGGGAGGGTGAGGCTGTCCATGCCCCTCTCCCGAGTCACCTGAGCTTCAGGCTGGGGGCAGGAAGGCTGCGGGGGGGCCCACCCCGCGCCGCCTTGCACCCAGCTCCTGCGTGGGGGTCTCGGGGGCACCCGCTGTTCCGCACCCTCCGGCCCAAGACTCAGAATATAAATATGCTCACCTTCTCTGCTAGGCATCTACTCTTTTCTTAGCTTATTTGCCCAGTAATGGGATTAAAGGGAACATTTACATGAACTTTGGAAAACAAATATTCCAGTTTTGTCTTTTCTCCTGCTCATCCCCCACCTCAGCTCAGGGAGTCTGTTGCAAGAAATCTGTTTGATCAGGGAGAACCCACTGGTTAATGCATAAGCAAATGTCACTTGTCAACAGGCACAACTGGAAAAAGCCCAGCCAGCCGTGGGAGTCTTTCCTAAATGTCTGCCGTGGAGCTCTGGCGGTGATCGCGGGTGCTAACAGTGTAGGTACACCAGGGACAATCACAGGCAGCCTGTGATAAGCAAAACCAGATCAGGAGACTTCAGATAACATCGCCTTTTGCATCCGCCTCCCTGCTACCCTGTCACCCCTCTGCTCCCCCTGCGCTTAGCGCTTAGCTCCTCATCCCCTACAGCTGAGTGCTGTGCTGAGGTCCGCCCTCGCTTGCCCAAGAAGAGACAGAGTCCGTGTTCCTCCCCTCCTCCCCCCTCCTCCTTCCCCTCGCCTCCCTCCTCCGTAAGCACCAAGAGCTGTTACCTATGATCAGCTGTGGCAGATGCACTGCATTAATTTGCAGGTTTCCAGTGTTTCCCTGGAAAAAATATGGGCCATTAATCCCGATAAACAATCTTCAGAAAACACAGCACTGTTCCAGAGAGAACCGTGTCCCTTCCCAGTCCGAAAAGGAGTTTGTTTTCTTACATCTTTTTTTAATTGCCATGAGCTGGACTTGTAAATATTGTAAGGGGTTGAGTAATCCCCATCTGGTAAACTGACCAAAGGCAATGGCCATTTTTTTTCCATGCCTGGGCCTCCGGTTCTCCGAGCCTGCCCCTGCACAGGGCACGTGGGTGTGTGTGCCTTGCCCAGCAGTGCGCGGAGCCGAGCGAAGCGTGGCGGGAAGGGTCCCGTGTTCAGGAGCCTCGCCAGGTGTTTCTGTGCTGGGGCTGGGGGCAGAGAGCCTTCATTGTTCAAGAAGTTGGCAGGTTCCCAGAAGTTCAACTGTCTTTCCCTGTTCTGAAATGTCAAACATTTCCTTAGTTGGGGGATGGATGAGCAGACCCCCTGAGGTTTACTCACTACTCAGAGGCAAAAGAAAGAAGTTCTCTCTCTCTCTCTCTCTCTCTCTCTCTCTCTCGTGACAATACTATTACCTCCAGCCATGTGGTGTCCTGCGACCTCTAGGCCAGAGCCACTTTCCTGTGTCTCAAGGGCTGGAGGCTCTTCCCTGCCTCTGTCTTGAAGAAAAGGCAAATCATCCACACTTCTGTGTGGTGGTGACTTTTTTGTGTTAATGATGCTTTATCTGTGAGTGATCCACACCAACACAGCGGGAGAGGAAGTATGTGTGAGGTTCACTCCAGGAGAATCCACGGCGCGGGGGAGGGCACAGGTAAAACCAGACTAGCCACGAATCGATCCTTGTGCATCACGGTACATTATGCTCTCCTGTCCACTTTTGTCTCTATCTAAGTTTCCACCATACCAAGTGCAAAGCGGGGAATGAGGGAGGAAAAAGAAAAGAGAAGAGAAGAAAACCGAGTTGAAACTCTGTGTTCCCGTTTTTCAGCCCCAACGAGCCTGGGGCCCCCCGTCCCTAATAAGCCCCGCTTTGTATCAGGGACCAGGACCCCCCCTGCACAGGCCCCGCGGGTGCAGAGGAAGGGGATGAGATGGAGTGGGGGTGGGTCCCACCTGGATTCCTGGGCTGGCTCTTGGGCTCCCCAGTTCCGGAGCTTTCCCTCCCAGGTGACACGGGGAGCTGTCCGCGGCTGAGAAAGTCAGTGAGCAAGGCGATGTGCCCGCCGTCCCACCTGGGGCCCGCGCGTATTCCATGCCTGGCACGGAATTCAGTGGCTTCAGTACGAGCCTTGGTCACTCTTCCCGAAACATCCTTAAGAGAAGAGAGACTCCATTCAAAGAAGGTGCCAGAGCCAGGGCCTGGCTCCAAGAAGGCCAGACTCTTAAAGAGAAAGTGTTGCCCTGTGGTAAGGTATGTGAACACCTACTCTTTGACCAGGAGAATCCCGAAGGCTGTGCTGGCCTTGGCTTGTCACGGTCACTTGCCATCTCAAGATGACTTCCTCACTTGACCGTCCGTGCACACCCATTTACCGAAACCTGGTGAAAGTGTCGTGGCCAGAGGGCCCCCATTTGCTCCCATGCAGTGTGTGACTTGCAGTTTCTGCGATGGAATCATGACCAGCTTACGGAGGAATTGCTGTATTAATAATAGTTCCAGGAGGCCCACCCACCCTGCAGCTGAACTGTCCCATTAAAGGACTCCCAGCCCAGAAGCTTCTGTCTGGCCTCCTGGCGTCTGTCAATTGGCACTGACCGCCTTTTGAATCTTCTCTCCCTTTGGCATCCTTGATGCACGTTCTCAGCTTCTCTCTCTGTTGACTGTTCCCGCTTTGTCTTTCTTATTGGTTCTTCTCGTCCCTTCCAGATAGTCAGTACATTTATGTATTTATATAAAAAACACCCAGCAAATGGTCCATGCCTCTTCTGTGGGTGAGGCTCAGTTCTAGGTACAGGGGATGTGGCGGTGAGCTGGACAGGCTCAGCCCCCGGGTCGGACCCTCATGTGCCAGTGGTGGAGACAGCGTCTGAGCACCTAAATCGTGATTGAAGAAGGGGCACTGCGGGCACATCGGAGGGACAGCCCGAGCACGGTTCATGGGAGGCCAGGGAGGAGGTCCTTGAGGAAGTGACATTGATGCTGGGTTCTGGGGGAGGAGTAGAGAGCAAGTAGGCCAAGGGGGGGGGGACAGGAAGGGGCATAACCCAAGGCCGAAGCCTGGATGGCTGGAGCCCAGGTGCAGAGCATGGCTGCCGGGGTAGCGGGACCCAGGTCATGCGGGGGGCCTTCGAGGCCCCCGTAGAGTTTGGATTTCAGCCAAGCCCTCTGCGAGTTGCAAGGTAGCCAGTCACCTGATCTGGTTTACACTCCGGCTCAGTTGCGGGGAACAGATTGGGCAGAGCAGGCAGCAGGTGGGCGCGCCGCCGTGGCCCAGGAAGGGGGTGGAGGTAGCCACTGGCTCGTGGAGGCCCCTTCCCTGGGATTGCGTGCGAGCTCCAACCGGGCGTGTGGTTTCTTCTTCCCAGCCAGCCACTGTCCTCCACCTCCTTGCTCCCGTCTCGTTGCGCTGTGCTTGTCACCACCCGCTGTGAATCTCAGGGTCCCTGGGTCGGCCTCTCCTTCGACCGTCCCCTTCCCCCCTGCCCCCCAGTCCCGGACCCCCGCTGCGCAACCAGTCTCGCCGCCCCAAGCGCTCCCCCAGCTCCGATCCTGCCTGAGCAGCAGTAACTGAAACATCACGCCTCGTCTCCTGTCTTTTCTCATCACCCAGGCTTACCCCTTGTCTTTGGGGTTACCCTGTGCTCTGGAGTGCTAGCAGGTGCCCCCCAACACTCCTCAGTCCATCTGCATCCTCCAGTTCCATGCTGCGTCCCTGATGCTAAGCCAAGTCGTGGGATTCATGCCCAGGGAGAGCTTTTGGTCAACCTGAAGATGTTTCTGGAGGCAGAAGTGAATGAAGAGGAGATATGTTCTGGTTCTGGCCGGAAGATGGACTGAGATAATGTTCACTCGCACACAGACGTGCGCACCTTACTACACACGTCTTGAAATGGGAGATAAAATATCCCAGCCTTGCCCCTCAAATGCTGATGCGTAGCTGAATTTACAAGGAGGAGAGAAAATCCCCAGAGGAGAGAAATGGAGAGAGAGCTGGAAACCAGAGCCTACGTGGATGAATTGGGGCTACAGCTGGGTCATTACCGGCCAGAGTGATGTAGAGCAGGGATCTGCACACTTCTGTGGAAGACCGGATAGTAAATAGTTCAGGCTTTGCAGACCACAGACAGCGCGTCACATCTTCTCCTTTGTCTCTTTTGACAACCCTTAAAAATGTACAAACCATTCTTGGCTCAGGGGTTGTACGAAAACAGGCCAACAGCCAGATTTGGCCCAAGAGGCCACAGTTTGCCGAGTCCTGATGGAGGGGCTTGGGTTACTGTCCATGTGAAGTTGGGGAGAAATCGTAGGTCCCGAGAGGGGGTACTCGTGAAACGTCAGGTCAGCAGAGAAAGAGGGGGTGTTAGAAAAAAATCATCCACTGTCACAGGGAAATATATTTTTATGTCCCTTCTTAATATTTGACACCGTGCCCATGCTGTGCTTTACGAGGGTTGAGTTTGAAGAGCATGCTACGTGGGGCACCTGGGTGGCTCAGTCGGTTGAGTGCCCCACTCTTGGTTTTGGCTCAGGTTGTGATCTCATGTTCTTGAGATCCAGCCCTGCGTCCGGCTCTGCACTCAGCGGGGAGTCTGCTTGAGAATCTCTCCCTCTGTCCCTCCCCCCCCCACACTCTCTCTTTCTCTCTCAAATAAATAAATCTTTATTTTTTATTTTTTTTAAGATTTTATTTATTTGAGAGAGGGCGAGCACACTCGGGGAGCAGGGTCAAAGGCAGAAGGAGAAGCAGACTCCCCGCTGAGCAGGGAGCCCGATGCAGGGCTCGATCCCAGGACCCTGAGCTCATGACCCGAGCCAAAGGCAGACACTTAATCGACTGAGCCACCAAGGCACCCAATAAATAAATCCTAAAAAAACAAAAAAGTACACACTACTCAAACTACATTGAACCCTGGAGGTCTGTGAAGGGAATTCAGGGCATCTGTGAGCTGGGGTGGGAAAGCAAATTGCATTGTTATTTCTACTAGCCTCTAATTGAGTGAGATACAGCCTTTTCTTCAGTTAAGAAGTAGGCAATGAACCACATTATTGTTAGTAGTCCTGATGGCTTTGTCACCCGTAGAAATCATAGGTATTTTCACATCAAAATATAGTGTGTGTATTATTATCTCAAATTTTAAAAAATATATATTGGATAAGCATATTTCATTATAATTGGAAATTTTAAAACACATTTCTGAATAATTGTTGGGCCAAAGAAGAAATTGCTGAAAATCTTAAAATACATAGAACTTAGGAACTAACAACAGTGAAATTATTTCATATCAAAAATTGGAGACGGGGGCACCTGGCTGCCTCAGTGGATGGAACACACGACTCTTGATCTCAGGGTCATGAGTTCGAGCCCCACATTGGGTGTAGAGATTACTTAAAATCTTTAAAAAAAAAAAAGTTGCAGGTTTAGAGGGGCAGTACTTAGAAGAAAGATGGAAAATGAATGAGCTGACTTTTAGTTCAAAGAACAGGAGAGTGAATCCAGAGAAAGCCTGTGAGTCGTAGGACTAAGGAAAACAGATGCAGAAATTAAAATGGGAAATAAGGGGGAGATGACCAACAGTGTCAGAACCTGTTCTTGGAAGAGATGATCAAAAGAGCCACCTTGAGGCAAGGCTGATCAGGAAAAGGAATGTCCAAATATGCCGTGTTAGAGACAAAAAGAAGGGCACAGGTTAACCTAGTGTTTAAATTCTAAGAGAACGTAATAAACGGTTTTATGCCAGTATTTTTGAACACTCAGAAAAAGCGGGCAGTTTCTCAGAAAAATGTAACTTAACAAAACCGAGTCCAGAAGAAGGGAGAGCAGAACTCCCAGTGTGGGAGGCTGTCCAAGGGTAGGGTAAGTGTTGAGGACACACTGCGTGACTGTTCATCCATTTATTCAACAAACGGGTATTGAGTCTCCACTCCAGGCGCCGTCGTGGAAGCTGGGGGAGCGGCTGGGGTAATCCCAGCCCCATACCTTCCGTCACTTCTGTCCGGTAGAACTTATCGCAGCGTCCAACATGGTAGCCGTTGGCCGCATGGGGCTCTTGAGCACTTGAGATATGGTTAGTGTAACCGAGAAACTGAGCGTTCTGCTATATTTGATTTTAATTCATTGAAATGTAAAGAGCCCCATGTGGCCAGTTGGGTATCTAGTTAATAAGATCCATAATGTGCTAGGGGCTTCCTGTAAGAGCATCAGGAGTTGAACTCCTGGGACTGACCTTTCCGGAAACAGCTTCTCCGTCTGAGGTGGGCAGTCCTGGGGGCCAAACAACCACGCCATCCTGCACATTTGACTCACCTGTTACTTCCTAGACGTGTTCACCTGCCTTATCTCATGTGCTCCTCGCTTCCCTCTTGGGGCTTCAGTAGCACAGGGATCCTTGAGAGAGCAAATGTTTATTCAGTGCTGACTTTGCAGGAATCCCTCCATTGGGTACATTTTTAAAAATTTTTTAAAAGATTTTATTTATTTGAGAGCGAGAAAGAGAGCATGAGCGGTGGGGAGGGGCAGAGGGAGAGGGAGAAGCAGGCTCCTCACTGAGCGGGGACCCCAACAGGGGGCTCCATCCCAGGACCTGGAGATCATGACCTGAGCCGAAGGCCGACACTTAACCCACTGAGCCACCCAGGCGCCCCTCCATTGGATACTTTTACCGATGAGTGACGTTAAGTATCTTGGGCTCAAGAAGAAAAGGCAAAACCATGTAGACAGTGGAGAAAATGGAGTCTAGATTTAACCTTTCCTTGCAGACCCTAAAGCACTTTGCTTTCTCCATGCTTCATCAATGCAAACTGAAAACAGAGCCACATGCGCCATCCCCCGCCAAGGTAGTTCATAGGCTGCATGATGCCCTTCCCGCATGAACTGCTAAAGCGCTCTCCCGTGCTTCTGTTTTCCAGGGATGATCATGGTGATTTTACTACTGCTCGTGGCGATTGTGGTCGTGGCCGTCTGGCCCACCAACTAGTGGCAGTAAGGGGACCACCAGCTGTGAAGCCTGGCAGCGCTGGAGAGAAGCCCAGCGTCCCCGTGGTGCACAAACCCGCTCTCAATAAATCCCCCCAAAGCTCTGAACTGCGGCTGCGAGTTGCTTCGGTAAAGGCACGTAGCAGGGCCGCCCTGGAGCTGCCTGGAGCTGTGGGCCCCATGCGACCCCTTTGCTTTCGGCACTGGTCATTTGGGTGCCAGCCTCAAGTGGCCGTGCTCCATGGCTGCCCATGGGTTCTGGCCACCCTGCAGCGTGCTGGGTGTCCTTTGGTTGGGGGGGGGGTACCAGATTAATAGGCATCCGTCTGCTGGGGGAAGTCGTGTGCCCGCAAAGGAGACAGTGAGTGAACAGCCAAGGCCCGGGGTGTCCAGGCAGGGAGGAATGGCGCGTGTCTGCATGTGCACCCGTCACCCCGCCCCCCTGCCCAAGTCAGCGCTCCCGGGGCTTGCTGCCATTACACAGGAACGTTTCCGGACTCTACTTTGGGAACTGCCTTCAGACCCAGAAGCAGCCCCGTCTGCTTTTCTCAGTGACAGTAAACCCATTTTCCCGGCCTGAAACATGGCTCTGAGCACCCCGTGTGTGTGAATGGAGGGCAGTGCACGTGTGCGCACGCGTGTGAGTAAGGGCAGACGGGTGGGGTGGGCCTGTAGAGGACCCCAGGCCCGTGGGAGCCTCAGTGAGTTCCAGGTTCCGGGGTGCCCTCTGTCCTGTGTGTAGAGAGAGCAGGATGGCCAGCTGGCCGGGCTTTTGCTCTCTCTGGCGAAGAGGCAAAGAATGAGGGTTGGTGATGGGGCCGTTCCCAAAGCCCGAGGTTTCACTGAGGAAAAAGGAGAGAGTGGGCCTGTGGGAGGGGAATCCTGGGGTCTCCTCTGGATTTCCCAGATACTGAGGATGACTGCCCTCAAGAGGGCACGGCCGGACCCTCCGGGGGCAGAGACAGGCACGGGGAGGGTCGCAGCACCGCCCGGCGCAGCGCGTCCTAGGAGCCCGAGACCAAAGACGGCCTTGTGCCTGGAGGATGTGGCTCCAGAGGCCCGGCCCTCAGTCAGGGGCCGGGTAAGTCGTAGATCGTGCAGAAGGTGGGGGGGACCAGCTCTTCCCTGGTGGTGTGGGCTCACTTCAAGCTCCCGCCGGCCCCCACTCCACCTGAGTGGTCCCACTTCCAGTGATGTGTGCGTGCGGCCGTGACCTGCCTGCTTCCCGTCGGCGAGGTGGTCCGGCCCTGGACCTGGCCTGCCTGGCTTCACACCTGCACCCTGCCCCATGGCAGCCGGGACGGACAGGAAGGTGCTGCACGCACAGCCGCCCAGACCCGAATGGCCGGGGACCGTCTCGGTCATGGGTGTCTTGGCCCTGCTCAACCACGAGGGCTCCAGGACGTGGCCCAGAAGGCAGAGAGCCCGAGCTAGGCGGGGAGCGGCCGCGGGGTCAGCCCCAGCGCCGACCAGCTCTGTGACCGCCGGCTGGGTGTGACCGCTCCCCCAGGCGTCGCCGTGAGGAGTCGGTGAGGCAGCGCGCGCACACACAGAGCATACCCCCCGGTTCTGACCCAGGACGGAACCCGTCGGGCCGCGCGGTCTCCAGATCGGGGCCCCGGGATTCTGCCGCACGCTCTTGGCCACATGCGGGGAGCAGACTGGGGAGGCCGTGAGAGTGAGCCGGACCGGAGAAGAGGCTCTCCTGCCTCGTTGGACCCTGCTCCCCGCTGACCTCCAGGGGCGGCCCACACACCCGAGCGAGGCTAGACCTCGGGGAGCGGGGAGAGAAGGAACCGCGCTGTCGGGGACCTGGGCTGGGACGCCGAGACAGGAAACCGAAGCGGGCTTGTCTCGAGGTGGGTGTGTTCTCGAAGGAGAGGGGCTGTGCCGGACAGGGGGCCAAGGGCTCACGGACAGTAAGGCGCCCCAGGATGCGTGTTCCTTGTCGGGATGAGGGGAGGCGGGTCGTTGCTAATGGATCACCCAAAGGCCGATCAAGAATCCGCAGAGCCAGTCTTCCAGCCTTGTCGTGCGAAACCCCCGAATCCGCATAAACAGCGTCTCCTTGGAACCCCCCCACCTTGGGGCTCATGGGAGGCAGCATTGAAGGTCTGTTTGACTTTCTCACCTCCTCTTGACTTGCTCAGCACGGAGCCCCGGCAACTTGTGGGGCGTCTTTGAACCAGAGCCACGGCGTCCTGGCTCAGTCACACGGAAAGGCCTTTTCAAGCCAAACACTGAGCCGATGTCTGCACACAGCAGCTTCTGTTCTTTTGATGGAGTGGGCTCGGGGCCCGGCCCCAGCGCTGCTAGCTGGGTGCCCTGGACAAGTGACTTCACTTCTCTGGACCCGCAGGCAGGGGAGGGGGTGAAATGCGGGCTGGTTCGGCCGTGAGGACCTCCGTCTGAGCCCCGGGGTGGTGCCGGGCAGGAAGGATCCCCCCTCTCCTTAGCTTCCTGATGGCTGAGTTTCTCATGGGAGACACCCACCTCTCTGAAGCAAAGGGCACCTGGCTGGGATGAGCCGGGTTTGGGGATCTGTTGCGTCGAGACTCACCCCGGAGTTAACGTGGCTAACATAACGGGGGGGCGTTTTCCAGCTTGGTGTGGCAAGGCCTGGTCTCCCCCTGCCCCCCGGCCCCCAACCCAGAGGGGTCAGTACTGCAGTCCCGGGGGCCTCCCTGCAGTGCTCTGAATCGGCCATGTGAGCAGTTAGGACCTCACCCTAAGCTTAGAGAAGAGAGACAACATAGGGCCCTTTTCCGTGAAAATAAACTATATTAAAATAACAGTATAAGTATTGTTTAACTTAACTCATTATGAATGATAAGCATTTAAAGGCTGGATACCATATAAAGAAGTCCAGATACCTGCTTATGACTGGTACTTATGTTCTGTTAGGTTTCCTTATTATTAATAACTGTCACTAAACCTTAGTCTTAAGCAGCCCCAGGACCCTGTGGCTCCTCTCAGGGCCCACAGGGCCCCAGCAGAGCCCTATCCGTCCACGGGGCTGCTGCAGAATTCCCATGGGCCCCTCTGCTTCTAGAACTGCCAGCAATGGAGGCCGGCTACATCTCCGGCCTGTGGCTGCGTTCCCCCCCCCGCCCCCCCCCCCCGCCCCCCGTCCGCAAGGCCAGCCCCAGCCTCCTTAGATCCCTTACTGCCCGCGTCTTCAGCTTCAGGGTTACCCTGGGACCTCTGTGCATAGACCTCCTTTTATCTGTTGGGTTTTCCAGCCTAGCCCCGCTCAAGTTAAATGGGGGCGTTTTTCCCCCTTATTTTAGAAAGTGGGCCAAGACTCTTCTTTCCTCTCATTGCTTCGTACAGTTTCAGACTTCCTCCCAACCACCTGCCAATCACAAGAAGCATTTACCTCTTCCCAGCAGTGAGCTCATGCACCCATGTACCGTGTGTCGCACTCTGTCCTTCCCTCCCCATTTCCCTTGGCATGTGCCCTCTGTCTTTATTTAGTCTTAAGAGAGCACAGAAGGAGATGCCTGTTCGACATAATCTGAAATCCACGGCGTCTCGACCATGCGCGGCAGTCCCTGCACACTGCCTTGGGGGGGGGGTTTTACAAAGGCGGGGGCCTGGTCTCCCAGAAAGTCGGGCAGACCCCGGTTGGCGTCCCTGCCCCGGAGGGTCTGGGCTTGGGACCCGGAGTCCCAGACGGGGTTGCTCAGCTTCCTTGGGCACCAGCGGCCGTCTCTCAATGGGCTTGTCGGCCACCTCGGGCCAGCACTTAGCAGCATCCGGGGCTTACTTCCTGCATCAGCTTCAGCAGGTGGCAGCGCGTCCCCTCCCCAGCGAGAGCATAAGGCCCTGGAAGGCAGGCTGCTACCTTTACAAACCATGCTCTCATGTTGTCTCTGACCAACGGCGAGCTTCCTTCTGGCCTGTGGCCGCGGCGGCACACGGGGCCTGGCTACGGTGGGGTCCCAAAGGAGTCACAGTGCTCTCGGGCACAGACAAGATTTTTATGAAGGACGGAAAAAAGCCACATCACGAAAATCCTTGAGAACTGGACCCCTGACCTGGGATGATCCAAGGTGAGCATGCAGCCCGTGCATGCAGCACACACCTCAGCACCAGCAACTCGGAGGGTCTTCGGTCTGCAGATGCCCCACCCCCACCCCCACCCCCGGGGCTTCCTCTCTCCTCGGCCTGTCCAGGCATTGCCACCCCAGCGGGGACTCACTCCCGAGCTGGTGAGGACACCGGAGATCACGGCTGGCCCGGCTTTCACCCCTGGTTCCGAGAACACGGCTCCCATCTCTCAGAGCTAGACCCCCGTGACAGCTGGGCTGGCCCTGGTTCTTCCTGAGGAGAAGCTCAAGGCATCTCTGTCACCTCTCCAAGCCTCAAGGAAAGGGCTTTCCGGGCCTTCCAGGGCCAGACTAGGCCCATCGCTGAGACCTATCTCCGAAACAGCTGGGTGCAGAAATTATAGCTTCCTGGTGACGATCAGGCCCCCCACTTTGCATGGCAACGCAACGGGTTCCTAATGACTGAATTGTTTATTTAATAAAGAAAGCGCGACCATTTGGAGGTTTAAATATAGCCTCCCAGAAACCCAGTGAGCTCAGCTCCCGGGGCCTGCCCCGCACGAAGCCTTTAGCAGTGGCTTGAAACCCACTGAGTTTCCCCAACCCTGTTGGCTTTCCCCCGGAGTCTCTTCTTGGCTTTGAGCAGAAGACACGAATTCTGTGAAAGGCAAAAACTACTTGCAGGTTCTGAATCAGAAGGGGAAGTTCAAAGGTGTGCGAGGACACCTCTTTTCGCTGCCCCCTGGGGTGCCCCTGACCTGGAACCCCCCCCCCCCGGGGAATGTCAAGGCTGGATCCCAGGGACGGTTCCTGGGGGGCTGAAATCCACATGGTCCCATCCTGGAGGCTTTTTGCTCTAAATCGCAGAGCCGGCAAACCCTAGGACTTTGCAAGCAAAGCGGCCCCTTTCCTGTCTTTTTGGGGTAGTTAGGGCTCTGTCGCTGGGGAGTTGTAAGAGCAGAAGCAATATTCCTTAAGAGTTGCCTGAAGACTCACTCTGCTCTCCCCACGGCACGCTCAGGCCTCCAATGAAGACGAGGAGACAGTGAAGAGTGTACAAGAGTTTATTTAAATGATATCTGAACTTAGTTCTATCATGTGGGGCCCACATTACAAGTTCCATCTGGGTCCATTACAACTCTAACCAAAAAAAAAAAAAAAAAAGAAGAAACTTAAAAAAAAAAAAAAAAATCCACAACTTTTTCCAAGTCATTAAATATATTCATATATAATAACCATAATATATTAGTATGCATTGGAAAGAAACACTGACCCAAACAATATGTCATGGTCACAACTAAACATTTACAATTCTGAGTGAACAGAACTCAGAAACGCAGGAGGGAGCTGGGGGGAGAGGGGATGGAAGTGCCTTTGGGAGCAGAGCGAAGAGAAGTCTGATGACACGGGAGTGGGGCTGGCTTGGTTTTGGCCGGGGGCGGGGGGCGAGGCCCCCCGAATACACATTTGGATACCGCTAGGGTATGGTGTGGCTGTGCCCATGACCGGTGGCCCACTGACCCCATCCGTGAGTCTAGATCGTCCACTCGCCAGTCTCTCTCTCGGGGGCATAGGGGCCTTCCTTCAAGTGTTGAGACCCTGACATTTCTCAGTCTCATTCCCATCTGGGGCCCATCCGAGGGAGTCTGTACCCGTTTCCTGCATGCTACCATGGAGGCAGAGCTCCAGGGGGGACGTGAGGGGCCTTGGGGCGGCCCCCAGCCGCCCTAGCTTGCACCACAGGCATCCCTCCCTCCCTCCTTCCCATCTGTGGGCACCTGGGGCTGCCCCTCTCCTTCCCCCTCCCTTCCACCCCCAAAATCTTTAGTGTTACTGGGTGTCAGTCAAGCAGGCACTCTGCTGTCAGGGGCTCCAGACCACCCCGCAGCTAGGAAAAAGGACAGGTGGGCAGTCTGTTTTCGTTTTAAAAACTAATCTCGTATGTTTTTCTTCGAACACCTACATATCACAATTCTGGTTAATACACTCTTCAAAACCAAAAGCTAGCTCCATTTTACATCCGTTCCTAACTGTACAAACCGGACCGCCTCCGTTCCTCCTTCCGTCTCCTCCCAGGGAGGGGGGCGGGCGGGAAGAAGATGCTTTCCCCAGGATGGGCCCTCGCTGCTGAAGTGGGTGGCTGGGATCCGAGGAGCCGAGGGCTGGGTCCTCGAGATGGGCGAGGCAGGCTGGGATGACTGAACTCCCGAACGGGGTCCTCACCCCCACCCCACTGCTCTGGGGCCCCGGCCACGGTGGGGATGGGGACAGCCTGCGCCCTCGGGGTGCTGAGCCCAGGGTGAGGCTGGAAGCTGGTGGAATTTAAAGCAAGAGGCCTTGTCACTTGTCACTTGTCACTTGGCAGGCCGCTGGCTCCAGAGCTGAGGGGGCCTCGGAGACCACCAGTGCCAGCCCCTCCAGTGGACGCGGGGAGACACTCAGGCCCAGCAGGGCACAGCCCTTCTGGGCAGGCTGAAGAAGCCAGGCCAGTGTGAGCAGAAATGAGACCAGGCCCTTTCAAGGACGGGGCCCAGCAATTAGAGATGCTCATGGCGCTCGCAAACCTCCTGGGGCCTGGAGAAGGGCTGGCCACTTGGAGGGGTCCCTGTGCACCCAGCCTTGGGCCTGGATATTCCTTCCCAAGCAGCGCTGTCTTCTCCCTGCCCCCTTAGGCATCTCTCCCGGTCTGTCCTGGAAGCCCTCCAAACGCTCCCAGGCGGCCGAGTGTCCTTCCTACGACGTTTTAGCGTTAGCCAAGGCCTGCCTTCTTGGACCTGTGGCGAGTTTACGCCCTGCCTCACCCACTCTTGCCGCCACCTCTTAAGATGCTGTGTCCATCCCCCACCCCACCCGGTCCCCGTCCCCACCCTGACTTCTATTCCCCAGGCTAGAGGCAGTCACCAGGGCCAGTGTCTCAGCGGCGACGCAGCCGCGGGAACCGAGGGGGTGGGCGGGCTGCAGCAGCAGTGAGGGGCAGTGTGGCCAGAAGGCCCGGCTCTGGAGTCTGACCCCGGCTCGGCCTCTTATTTGCCTGTGACCTTGAGCACAGGGGCTTCAGTGTCCTCGCTGGCAGAGGTGGGGTGAGAATCCCTGTCTCAGGGTTGTCATGAGGCTTATGTGAGATCACGTGGGTAAAGTGCCTGGCACAGAGCAGGTGCTCAGTAAAAGGCCGCCGAGCTGCGGGCCGAAGCGGGGGGAGGCGGAGGGAAGCCAGACCGCGAGGGGCCAAGCTTCATACTTGGTATGACCCTAGCTAGCCGCCGAGCTCCGGCAGGGAAAATGAAACCAATTTCCTGACTGAGAGAGGAGCCAGGCCTCTAATTCAGTGTGCCGGGTGTGAGGACGTGGGCCGGAGGCCCCGGGGCAGTGCAGAGAGCTCCGAGGCAGGGCGGCAGGGGGCCCCAGGGCCCCGCGACGGGCCAGCCAAAGGGCCAAAGGTCTGGGGCCGCCTGTTTGGGGACAGTGTCTCCAGAAAGCTATGGAAAGGGGGCCTGGCCACACCAGGGGACATGGGAGGCCTCCACAAAGAAGGGGCAGCCGGAAAGGAGCAGGCGAGGTGCTGCCTGGCTGGAGGGGTCAGCCCCAGGGCGGGGGTAGCTGCAGCCAGCATTCTTGGTCCAGCAGCCTCTGTCCCTTTCCCGAGGGACCCAGGAGTGAGGGCAGCAACGGGAAGTGGTCACGGCTTCCCTGGCCCACAGGAACCCACTCATCCCTGCCACTGCCTGCCCGAGGCTCGGGCACCCTGGGACCTTGCTGAGCCCGCAAACCCTGGCCTTCCCGGGGCAAGCCCCTTCCCCCAGCCCGGCCCAACTGCCTGTGCAAACCTGCATTCCATGCCCCAGGCCCTTCCCAGGAGCTGACGTCATTACACAAATAGTGTCAGGGCCCCTACCCCCTCCCCTGGAAAATGTCATCAAGGGGCTGGTTCCAAGTTTCCAGAAAGGAAACTCTCTGGGAGGTTTTGCCTTCGCAGCGCCTCCTCCAACAGGCAGCTCCAGCGTGAGGCGGTGACCACCCGGCTGGGGCTTCTCAGGGGTGTCCCTGGGCCCACTGCCCTCCGCCTGGGCCAGAAGTCCGGGCCAGCACCCATCGCGCAGCCGGGCGGGGACAGGCGCCGACGCCGGATCGCGCTCCTCTGGCTCCACCGACGGGCCCCGCCCCCCGGGGCGGCCCCCCGGGTCCCCCCCCCCCCCCCCCCCCCCGGCAGTCCCCAGGCGGCCCGTGGCCTCCGCTGCCACCTGCTGAGTTGGTCCTGGGAGGGGGGGCGGGTCTTGGGGCAGCGGCGGGGCGGGGGGGGGGGGCGGGTCCCGTCGGTGGAGCCAGAGGAGCGCGATCC
>NW_027397105.1:3742927-3799398 GCF_003265705.2 Callorhinus ursinus | reverse complement strand
CGCCGGGGGGGGGCCGGGGGGGGGGGGGGGGGGACAGACCGCTGCGGCCGCCCCCAAGTGCGGACGGGGCCCAAGTTGTCGCGGCCAGGGGTCCCGCGTGGGGATCCCCAGACAAAGGAGGGTTCAGGCCCCCGCCCCGGGTTCACAGTTCTCACGTCCCCCTCTCCAGAACCGGTCGGCGCCGCGGGGGCGGCCCCACCTGCGCCGCTCTGCACCCCACACCCCGGCCCCTCGGCCCCCCCACCCCCGAGTCAGGCCCTCCCCGCCCGGGGAGCGCGCCGCCGCTCTGGAAGGAGCCCGTGAGGTAGCTTAAGTCTCGTCCTCATCTCTCCCGCCCCGGGCGCGCGACAGTGGGGGGGCGGGGGGCGGGGCCGCAGCCCGAAGCCCCGCCCCGCGGCCCCGCCCTCTGCCCGTACCATTTCCCCCCCCGCCCCCCCCCCCCCCCCCCCCCCCACGACCGCCCGGGAAAGCCCGCTCGGCCCCGCGCCCCGCCCCGCCCGGCGCACCGCTGCCTCCGCGCTAGGCCTTCTTGCACTTGCCCTTCTTCTCGCGCTGCTGGAACTTGCGCAGCCGCCGCGCCCACGTGTCCCGCCACTGGATCACCAGGCTGCTCTTGTCCGCCACGATGCCGCTCTGGTCGGGCGAGTCCTCCGCGTTGCCCAGCAGCAGGTACTTCTTGAGGGGCTTGATTTTGGGACACTTGCAGGCGATGTCCCGCGAGCGGATCCACAGGCTCTGGTCACCGCGGCGGATGCGGCTCGCGCCCTGCTTGTACACAGAGATGATGTTCACCGTGAACTTCCACCAGTCCCCTGCCTTGTCCGCCTTCAGGATGTGGATCTGGACCGCTGCAAGGAAGCACAGGCGGGAGAGTGGGCCCCGGGGCCGAGCAGTGCTGCCTGGGCACCCCCCCAAAACCCCCGGTTCCTGTGGTCGGGTGGCCCCTGCCTGCTCGAGCCCTCTCAGAGCCGAGGACCGGGCAGCCGTTCTGATGGAGAAGGCACAGCTGGGAAGGGACGGCACGGGGAACCCCACTGGGGCACGCGTGGGTGGTGCCTAAGCTGATCCTGGGAACCCCACCTGCCAACGCCTGGACCGGGCCGCTGCTCCAACAGGCCTTACTCATGCCTGGGTTGAAGCTCTGCGTTTGGGGACAAGCCCCCTGTGCAGGGCCAGAAGAAGCTTACAGGAACTGACCGCCCCGCCTCCCAGCACTCTGGGCTGAGTCCGCCTGCCCAGGACAGGTGCCCTCTGTGAGAGCAGCAACCATCACTCCCTGCAGGCTGGGTGGGAACCTCCTTAGTGCCCCCCCCACCTCCCGCCGTGGCATTTCCAAAGGCTCCGAGCACTTAACATCAAGCCTCACGGCACCTCCAGACACACCACCTTGCCCTTGACCCAGTCTCCGAAAACCATGATGGGATCTCAGTGCCAGGTGCAGAGTACCATGAACCTGCCCTTCCAGGTGGCCGTGGCACCCCTTCCAGAGTCCAGGGTCCTGGTACTGCGCCCCCTCCCTCCTGACCCTCTCCAATTACCCAGGCCATTCCCCTGCTAATTCTCCACCGAAACGTCCCCTGGTACAGGGGTTCTCCGCTGGAGCCTGCATCAGAATCCCCCGGAGGGCTTGTCAAGCACACATTGCTGGGCCTCAATCCAGAGTTTCTGATTCAGCGGATCTGGAATGATCCCCCAGAGTCCACCTCTCTCACCAGTTCGCAGGTGGTGGTGCTGCTGTTGTTCCAGGGAACACAGTTTGAGAATCAGTGCCCTAGTGAATGTTAATAAATGTCATTTCTGCAGGATATTAGGAGGTATTTTAAAAGTAGGAGGAAATGCCTTTTAAAAGAAAAAGAGGGGGCGCTTTGCTTAGATGGGTTTGTGAAATTCTGGGTTAAAATCAAGAGGCTTCCGTAACTCAGGACTTTTCAGGGCCTTGCATCTACAAATCGTGCGTGTGTATGCGTGTGTGTTGGTTTCCCAAAAAACTCTGAGTGCAGGCCTCTTGGGTAGTGCCTCTTGAGTTAGCAGAGCTCCACGGGGCCCAGTTTGGGAACTGCTGGGGGGACACATAATCATTCCAGGGGGTAAAGGGAGAGGTCTCTGCTGCACTGACCGACCAAAGAAAACCTGGTCATCTTCCCCATCCCCACAGTCATGACAGGGCACGCTGCCCTTGCTGAGCTCGCCGGCCACCCCCCCCCGCACCCTTCACCCCTGGACCAGGCTGAAGATGGCCCTGGCGGACGAGTGGACTTGAGCCCTCCTGGAAAATGAGCAACAGCTCGTCTCTCCAGATGACACCTAAAGAAACCGAGCCGTGGGCCAGCTCAGCGGCTCCAACGGCCACGAGGACATGTCCCCGGGGCATGCTGAGCGGTCATCACCTGCCCGCTTACGGCCCGGCCTGGCCACCCATGCCGGCCAGCCTCTCTCATGGTCCCTGGGGCCCACCCCGCCACCTTCCCTCCCAGGGCCCTCCCTGCTGCTCCCCTTCTGTCCCCACGCTTGGCCCGTGATGCGGGAAGGTTCGGGAACGGCGGGACCCAGGGGCGCGTCCGCCACCCTCCTGCTCGTCCTTCTGGGGTGAGGGATGCAGCAGATTTTCCCATATTCCATTTCAGCCGTTCCTGGGCATCCTGAACTTTGCACTCCAGTCTGAGGGCTCCAAAGAATGGCTGCCATGGCAACCGTTTCCATGTTTTTGTCACCAAGGGACTCAACACTCAGTGTGAACTCTGAGGTGGGGTGGGGAGCCCTCTCCAGCTCGCAGAAGTAGGCTGGGCCGTGTGTTTGTGCACACGGAGGTCACCGTGGCAACTGAGTGCCCCTCGGCTAAGCGACGGGGGAGCCGGCGTCCCTGAGAACCCCGGTTTCCTCTCCTCAGGACTGAGCTGAATGCAGAATGAGGCTCCGTCAGGATGCCACTGTTTCCCTGGGTGGGATCTCAGACCCCCGGCCCAGCCACGGGGCCCTTCCCCCATCCAGCCGGGGTGGGCAGGGGGTGGCCCCGCAAAGATGCTGCAGAAGGCGCCGGGGGAACGCGGCTGTGACCCCAGGCACTGAGCGTCTCGTGGTGTGACAGGCTGAGCCGTGTCTCCCGGCCCCAGATTTCGTAGGATGAGGTGCGAACCCCCCAGGACCTGAGGATGTGCCCATATTCGGAGACAGGGTCATTACGGAGGTCATGGAGTTCAGAGGAAGTGATTAGAGGGAGCCCTAATCCAATATGACTGGTGTCCTCGTGAGAAGAGGCGATCAGGACGGACACACAGACACACAGAGGGAAGACCCCATGAGGACACAGCGAGAAGCGGCCGTCTGCAAACCGAGGAGGGGGGCCTCCGGAGAAGCCACGTGCGGACACCTCGATCTCAGACTCCCGGCCTCCGGAACCGTGAGACAATAAATTTCTGTTGTTTCAGCCCCCAGGCTGTGGTGCTTGGTTCTGGCAGCCCAAGCAAACTTGTACGGTTGGAACTGGGGGCTCAGGCTCTTGGGTGTCAGCCCAGAGCCAGGCGGGAGGGCAGCCCTGGTGAGGTGGGCCAGCCGGAGAGAGTTAGCCGGACCCGGTCAGGCCCTGGGCTGGCCCTTCTTACTCTCTGGGGCTGCAAGAACGTGGCCCCTCACACAGCAGGAGGACTGGAGACCCCTGCCCCACCTTCCCGGGGCTGGAGTTTCCCTCCCCTGAAGGAATGTTCTGGAACACCAGGCAGGGCATCCGAAGCAGCCCCACCCCCACCCCACTTCCCCAGGCCCGGCCAGTACAGGCCTGGAGGGGGGCCGCTCAACACTGAGGATGCAGCCCAAAGGCGTACCCCACCCCTGAACACCTTGCCGTCCCCGAGAATCCAGGGGCCAGAGCAGGGCACACTGGTCCAGTGGGACAAAGCAACAGTCCCTGTCCTCCCTCCACCCCAGCAGCTCCCGGCGGCTCCCGGGCCTTGGAGCCGGACGGCACGGGCGGGCGCAGGGGCAGGGGAGGGTGGTGGTAGAATTCATGTGATTATGCTGGAAAAAATCCGCAGTTCCGCTGCCCTTGGCAACGCCTCCGCACATTACACAGCCCACCAAGTATGAGCCGCACACGCAGTGCACGGGCCAAGTCCCTGCCGTGCACATACAGCTGAAAATATTCAAAATACACACTGAAACAGTGACCTCAGGCAGACCCACTCCGCACGCCTGGGGGCCGCACCCGCCACAGCGTGGCGCGGGAACGGCCGCCACCTCTGCCGGGCCTGTTGGCCGGGAGCCCGGGATGGCTGGGGTCTCCTGGGGGCCCGTGGCAGCGCCCACCAGGCACGCCAAGCACAGGCAGCTCTGCCCATCTGAGCACCACGATCCCTGCGGGCGTGCCCCTTAGACCCACGACGACACTCAACACCAGGCCAATGAGCCTCAGCCACCCCCCACCCCCGTCTGTGCACCGATGTCCTAGCTTGACCCCCAGGAGGGCAGACAGGGGGGCCCGGTGAGCATCCCCCATCCCGTCTTCAGAAATGAGGAAGATGACCCTGAGAAAGGCAGCCGGAGATAGACCAGGACGGGAAGAGGCATGCGGGGACCAGCCAGAGGGGTCCCTCTCTGACATAGAGACCAGGCAGTGGCCGCGCCGGGGAGCCTGGCCCCCAGGCTGCTGGCGCTTCGGGCCCCTCTCTCAGCGATAAGCGGCTGCATCTCGGGGTCCATACCGTGAACGCCATCCCTTACGCTGAGCCCTTGCTCACCCCCCAAAATGAGGGCTCAGGCTGCAAGAGAGTTGCGCACCCGGGGCCTGGGGTCCTGCTCTCCGCCCGGACAAAAGCAGGCATTGTCGGGGGGGGGGCTGGAGCCCACGAGGCAGGATGGATGAGGTCAGCTCCCCCCCCCCCCCACCGTGGGCACCTCTGAGCAAAGCTGCAGAACGGGGCAGATGCCCGTGGAAAGGCAAAAGGAGAGAGCTCACGGGCTCCGGCGAGCGAGGAGCGGACCTCCGCGGCCCAGGTCCTAGGGGCCAGGCTGCACTCCTGGCCTGGGAGCCCTCACAGGGGCAGTCGGCTGCACTGCTCCGATAACAAGGCGGCAGGCGGGGCGGGGCGGCAGCCACCCCCCCCTTAGCAATCCCGGGGTTCACAGGAAGGACTTATCAGCCCCCAGGGCAGGGCTGTGACGACTGACTTCTCTTAATCCCAGCCTGCTGCTGGGCTGGCTGGGGGCATGCACCTCTCCATCCCTTGGCTGCAGGGCTGGCCGTGACTCCGAGCAGGTGAGAAGCCCCCCGAGGGCCAGGCCCACCGAGGCCACAGTCAGCAAGAAGGGCCTGTGTCGGAGGTGGGCGGGGGGCTCGGAGGCAGGCCCAGGGCAGGCAGGGTGCCTTGGCCAGCGCCGGGGGTCCTCTCGGCTGCTGGGTGGGCAAGGCCCCCCTATGGCCTATAGGAGTAGAGCTTCCTTCCAGGAAGCCTCCACCTCTATGGGTCCCAACGCTCGGAGACTCTCAGGCCACCAAAGGCAACCTAAAAAGTCAGAAGCTCCGGGTCCTGTGCTTGTCCGCTCCGTCCGGAGCTCCCGTTCATGCTGAGCCTCCCTCCCCAGCTCCAGCCGTGACCCAAGAGACTCAGAGCCTGTCAGCTCCGGGCCCTCGGAGGACCTAGCACGGCCATCTTCCTGGGACAGTTAGTGACAGGAAGTAGCTCCAAGCCGACTTATGTCCCTGCTGGTAGGTTTTGGGGACCCACTGCTGGCATCAAAGCTCTCGTCCTGGGCCGGGTTCTGGGAAAGCTGTTTGCTCCGTGAAGAGTACACAGTTGCTGCTCATTCATCTGCTGGCTCAGCCCGAGACAACCTGCTGGGCCGGGCCCTAGGGGAGGGGCCCTGGCACCGGCCCCCCGGTGGGGAGACGGGCTGCCAACCATCTCCCTCTTCCCACAGGCCTGGAGCCCTGGGACACCTCCGCGGGGAGGCTTCCTGCCGCCCGGAGGTCTCCTGGATTTATGGGCTGCTCGGGGCGGGGGGGGGAGGGGACCCAGGGGCTTCCCAGCAGCTGCCCCTCCCAAGGAGGCTTGGGTGGCCAGCCCCTGGCCTCCCCCACCCCGCCCCGGCCGCCCGCCCAGCCATACCTTCCTGTTGGGCCGGTCCAGCCGGGGAAGGCTTGTCACCCATCTGTCTCGGAGACAGCGGCAGGACGAATGGGGGAGGACACCAACCCCACGGAAACCATGAAAACCATGCAGCCCCATAAATCTCCCAGCATAGCAAGTGTGTCATGAGTTGCAGCCGCTTTCATAAAATGCAGCCCTGACCACATGTTTCCCAGTCCCCCGTGAAGGTAAGAAAGGCCGGAGCCAGGCCAAGTCTTGTTCTCGGAGATGCTGACCTGCCAGGGGGGACGGAGCGAGCGTGCGGGCCAGGGGTGCGGGGCGGCGAGGCGGGACCCGCGCGCCCACGACAAAGTGTCGCGGCCGTCTGCATGAAACGAGGTGGCGGGCTGGAGGCTCACTGTGGCCAGACCAGGCCACGGGCCACAGCCCCCCACGGGAGTCCCCGGGAGTCCCCGGGCTGCCCCCCCCGGAAAAGTCCCACCTCAGACCTCAAAGAAGGCGGGGACGCCCACCTCAGGGCCGGCTAAGGGTCCCTCCTTTTTACTTCTCAGCAAAGAAGTCCTGGTTTGCCTCCCTCTCAGAACCAAGAGCAATGTGAAGGCTGCCTCAGTTTCCCGGCCAGGCCCCGGTGCTTAGCCTCCATTCTTGGGAGGGGAGAGGGGTGAGGTGCCTGGGACCATCTCCTTGCACAGGGGTCTGCAGAGGAGGGGGTGCCGGGGGATCTGGAAATCGGACGGCCAAACTCTGGGGAAGACAGGAGCCCTGTTCCCTGGACAACGGGCCTGGCCACCTGCACCCCCCTCCACAAGTGAGAAGGGTTTGGGGCGCTGGCCGCCCCGCTTGGCCAGAGGCTCACATAGGACAGTGGACCTGAGCCCTGCCTCCCAGCCCCCACTGGAAGACCCAGCGAGGCGCGCTGCCCCAGGCCGGTGCACCAGTGGGGTCCTGGCCTCTGAAGGAGGGGAAAGCAAGAGGGTCGACCTCCCCGAATATGGCCTCAGTCCAGGCCTCTCATCCCCCCGCCCCCCAGGTCCCTCCCGGATGCGTGGCCTCCGGGGCTCACAGAAAGCTCGGTGCAGAGGGGACTTCTGGCTGCAAACTGATACGCCCTCCACAGTGGGGGTGTGGCCCCTCTGAGGTCCCCAAACACAGCCCACAGCCCAGTCCTCATTTAGGCCACCACCTCCAGGCAGCCGTTTTGCAGGAGCTCAGAGGGCGGCCCGGCCTCCCCAGCTGGAGCCCTGGAGTGGGGGCGTCCAGCAGCTACGAGTCTTCTCATGCACCCTCTCACGCACCCTACTCGGCTCCAGCTCCTAAAAGTCAACCCACACCCAAAGGACGGAGCCTGCTTCTCCAAGGAGCCCCAAAGAAAGGGCCTCTGGCCCGGCAACAGAAGCCAAGCGGGATCCAGACCACAGCACCAGAGTCCTTGGCCAGCCACGTCCCCCTGGGGTCATCAAGCAAGTGCCTGCAAGCACTTGGAAGGGTGTCCCTGGTCCCCTGCCATGCACGCAGCCTGCTCCACAGGGTGCCCTCGGGTCTGGGGGCGGGGGCCTGGCCCTATTTCCCAGCCGGGCCAAGCTGCACGCGGCAAGCGTGCAAACACTGGGGGCAGGCCTGGGGCAGGAAGCCCCCGGCACAGTGAACGGGGTGCTGGGTACTGCTCCCAGCACGGGGCAGCGTCAGGACCCACCAGACCCCTGCCACGGGGCGGCCCTGCGTCGCTGAGAGATGCTCGGTGACCCTGGAGACAGGCCCCCAGTGAGCAGAGGGGACAAGTGCTGCACGTCACAGGTGTGGGACACAGCCAGCGTCCCCAGCCCCAGGTGCCCAGCTCTCCAGGCACCTTGGACAGATCCCCGCCCCCGCCGGCTCCAAGCCTCCGCGTCCCCATCTGTGAAATGGGAGGAGACACCTCTCATTAGCCAGGCTCCCTGGCCCCTTAGAGCCTCCCCTCCCGCCCTGCCTCCCTAAGAAAGGATGCTCAGAGGAGAGGGAACAGTGTGGGAGAGAAGAGGGGAGGAAGCTCCAGCGAGGGGGACAGACACAGCCGGGGGCTGCCCGCCCGGCCGCCCGCAGGCCCCTCTGGAGCTCAGCACCCTGCAGCCGGCTGGGAGGGGCAGAGGTGGGAGGCGCAGGCTCCGGGCTCCCCTGTCTGCAGGGAGAGGGAGTCACTGTGCTGGGGAGGGTGGCGGGGGACCCGGTCAGCGCAGCACCCTGCGGGATCAGGGGCCTTTCTGTCAAGCGGTCACGGGGGCCCTTGGGCCCTCCCTGCCCAACCTGGTGGTCACCCACATTCCTTGACCTCGGCCTGACTCACGCGGACCCAGCTCCACATCTGGCCTCCAGATGGGGCTGGCCCTCTGGGGCTGGGGACGAGGGAAGGTCACATCTGGCTGGGGAAACCGGAGGATCCCCAGGGGGGCCAGTGACCCCCAGGGAAGGGTCAGCGAGCCTCTGAAACACCACGCCACGTGCTGCCGGCTGGTCTGTGTCCCGCTCCCTGGGGCTGGCGGGGGGGAGGGATGCTCTGGGGGTGGAGGCGGGCATGGCGTCTCCCGGGAACGGCCCCCAGGGACGGGGAAACATCTGCACCCACACCCGAGCCCCGAGATCGCAGCCTGCTGTAGACGCAGGCGCGTCGTCCCCGGCACGGGGTGGAGAACCGTCCAGTTCTCCGCACTTAACGGGATTGATCCTGATCAGGAATAGCCCTTGAACTCAAGGTCAAGAAACGGACGGGCTAAGAGGGGAGATCTTTTGCTGTCCCCCCCCCCCCCCCCCCCCGCGTCCCTGAGGCTGGTGAGACAAGAGGCCTGAGTCAGGAGCCTCCCCCGACCCCATCTGATCTCCAGCCTGAGTAGCTGGACGAGAGCCAGGCAAGGGCCAGGCCCCGACACGCCGTCCCCAACCAGCTCCACGGTAATCCGCGGGCACTCCCACCGCTGGCGGCGGCACCCACCCCCCATCGGGGATCGGCCCGTGACCTCCCTCCCCCACACAGCCATGCCCTTCGCCAGCCCCCTCCCAGGCCCGGTCACAACGTCTGCCACGTTGGCTCCATCATCTCTAAACGTCACCCCAATACCACGGGGACCACACCTGCCGGTTTCCCAAGGACGATGTGTCTGGCTTACCAGGAACGGGGAGTCAAGGGTCCCGTGGGGGGAGACGCGTTCTTGAGCCTTCTAAGGGACAGCTGTGCCCCCCCCTATGTGGCCAGAGGCTCCGGGCCCTGGCCCGGGGGAGGAGAAGCCTCTCAAGCATTGGAGTCCCCGGTCTGGAGCACGTTACTGGATCTCGGTGAGTCTCAGCATATCGCGGGCAGGTGTTCGTGTGGGTTCAGCAAGGACGGGAAGGAAGGCAGTGAGGTGCCCCACCCCGGGCCTGGCGAGACCGCAGGAGGTCCCGGGGCGCACGGGGGGATGTCGGTGTGAATGACAGCTCCGCGTAGGTCCCAGCCCACTTCTGCCACGGGGCCCCCGAGAAAGCAGGAGTGCACGCGCGCACACGCTTGCAAAGCCTGGCGAGCCCCGTCTCTCCCCACAGATGCCAACAGAGTCTCCCCTTTGAGCTGTACCCCAGAAATAATCCTTGTGGGACCTCAGGAGGCCTTCTTGACACAAATCATCTTGTGAAAAGCATTTTGATTTTTCCATCTGGCGGTGCCAAAATGTCTTTCAACAAAAGGGGTGACTAATAAACATTTCTGGGAACGAATACTTTTTCCAAGAACTGGCAAAAGTGAGATGATCTCACCTTTCAGAATGTGAGCTGTCTGTCTGCCCCCCACTTTCGAATCCCAGGGAGAAGGAAGAGGCAGGAGGCAGCTCTCAGTGGGCCCAGGGTGGTTTGTGCACGTGGCCGTGGCTGTGGCTGCTGAGGCCCAGATGGGCCTCTCCCCAGCCTCCCTGGCCCCCACACTCCCGAACCCAGCACCCGCTTCCCCAGCCTGTTTCCACTTCTGTGCCCGAGGCCTTCCTCCCTCTGCCTGGGAGCCTTGCTTTGCCCCGTGAGCAGTGGCTACTGGGGGCCCCCTCCTCCAGGAAGCCCTCCCTCCACACCCTCTCTGGAGAACCAGTCTCTGGACCTCAGGCTGGTCCACCTTCCCTGCTCTCGTCTGTGTGTCCTCCCCTCCTAGACTGTAAGGGCCTTGAGGGCTAAGCCAGCGTCTCCTTCTTATCCATAGGCTCAGCACTCAAGTCAGGATAGGGCACACGGCAGGTGCTCCATGAGTGTGCAAAGACGGATCACACTCGGTCACACACGCACACTCTCACGCACGTCCGTGACACACGCGTGCGCACTCACGAGCACACCCACACCTGCGGTCACATACATACGGGCACGTGTGCACACTCACACTGACACACGTGTGTGTGTGCGCGCATGCACACCCACATGTGCATACCACCATGCTCACACGCACACACGCCTGCCCACACAAGCCCACTCGCACACCCACACTCACGCACACCCATGAGCACACACGCACCTGCTCGCACAATCACACCTCCACGTGCACACCCTTACGTGCACACTCATGCACGCCGTCACACGAGCACCCACCGGGGCATTCACACCAAGGCAGGGCCCCTCCCAGGTGAGGGGTCCCCCAGGAGCTGGTCGGCATCACTAAGACACTGGGCAATAATGCAAACAACTGTCCCTCATGGGCAGCTCGCTGGCGGCGTCCCCTCGAGGGCAACAGAGGGCCGGGTGGCCGCAGACCACAGCCTCACCCTGCACCCTTGCCCCAAGCAGATCAGGTCTCACCCAGAAGGACGTCGTGTCCCCTGGATGACACCTCCATGTGACAGGAAACCGAGGCCCAGGCCGGTGAGGCTCCTGCCCAAAGTCCCGCAGCACGTTAGGGGTCTGTGCCTCCAGGTTGGGGGGCCCCTTCCCTGCAGACGGGAATACAGTGAGCCACCCGTCCCTGCCTGGGGCGCTTTCGGGATGTGAGAAGCATGGCGGGGCTTGGCCCTGAGGCCCCCCCCCCCGACCCCAGTCCTCCTTGCCCTGCTTGGTGCCCACCCCAGCCCTACCCGCGCCGGGCCCCTCGTCGGGAACGCACCAGAGCGAACACAGGACGGGACTCACCCGCGCACCCCTGCCGCCCGCTGCTCAGGTCAGCGGGCACCCAGCTCCACGTCCCCAGCAGGAAGAAGGGGGCCTGGGGCCTGCTCTTCACCTGGCAGGGGCAGTAAACCCGGGTGCTCATGAGCAGCTTCTGGAACACCCAGGGCACTGCTTACGTCTTCTAATTGGCTCCCGGCCGGGTGTCAGTCAGAGCAGAGATGATGCAGCCCCTCAGAAGCCCGGCCCCCAGCCTCCTCGGCCTGGCCCGCTCTGCCCGCCTCACCTCCCTGCAGACCCCCACGCCAGCTCCCTCCTTGTCCTGTGCCTGCTCGTCAGGAGGGGAGGGACGCCCCCCACTCGCATGTTATCCGGGGGTCAGTGGTCCCAACGGAATGCAGGGACGATTCTCTACAAAGTCCTGCGAACCCGATCATGACACCTCACCCCCCAGCCCCAGAGCAAGGCCTCCGGCTGCACCGGTGGGCCCCTGCCCGGCCCTGGGGGGCCGCCCCCTCCTTCCTGAACAAGCCTGTGGGCCCCCTCTGAGTTCATAAAAAAGAGGGTGTCCGGCCCCCTTCGGCAAAAAGAGGGTGTTCAGCCTGCCTGCTGGTACGGGAGGAGGTACCCGCTGAGGAGAACATGGGACCCCCGGAACACTGGGGGTCAGGGAAGCCGAATTCAACGGAGGAAAAGAAGAGAAGAGAACAAAATGAAGCCAAGTCCGATAGAACCAGGTGGAACGCAGGAGCTATTCTGGTAACTTTTAAAAAGCCTAATTTCTCCTTTCTTCACTTTTAGAACAGAACAGGGGCTGCAGGCCAACCCCTCCCAGAAGGACCGCTTGGCCCTCCCTTTCCAGCCCCTCTCAGGCGTCCACCAAAGGATGCTTCCAGACAAAACTCGAAGCAATCCTTCCCCAAGGACACCCACCATTCCTTCCCCCTGCCCCCCGTTCTGGGCAGGGTTCTTCTCTACGACCCCGGGCTTTCCAGGCCTGCACAGACAGCCCGCGCTTGAACCCCAGGCCCCGCGCCTGGGAACGGGACAGAACCCTTGGGCCTTCTTGCCCGAGCCCTCAACCCTCTCTTGTGCATGTCCCCGGGGCTCAGAGAGAGCACCCCCTTTATCCTTAAACTGTCTCAAAGCTTGTTCTTTTTCCAGCGGGAGTCAGACGTTTCTGCACTGTCCCGGGTGCAAACACTTGAACGGGGCTTTGGGGAATTTGCTGCGGGCCCCATGGGGGTCTGGACAGGGCCGACCACAGATGCACCCCCATCCCGGGGCAGGCCAGGCGGCCTGGGGGTGGGGGGCGCTCTGGGCTCCAGTGTGGGGTGTTTAATGTTGCGTGTGTGCATCCATCCGTGTACTTACACACACTCGCATGGGGTACAATGATTACATTTTGTAAGTTCCCAAAATTCCTCTGGGTTCCCTCATGCCTTTCATTACGCTAAACGGGCCTGACGCTTGTCCTTATTAAAGAAAAACCCCTTCGGTCTGGTTGCCATGGCCGGCCCCGGGAAGACAGCAGGCCGGGCTGCTGGGCGCCCCTGGGTCCCAGAGGGACAGAGGGACCAGACGCCACAAAGCCGGCTCCTTACCTGCCCCGGGGCAGCCTGGCACGAGGTGACCCCCAGCAAGTGCATACAGAAGGCGGGCACGGTCGCCCAATGGAGAGGGGGCACAGGGGGGCTGGTGTGTAGTGAGCGAGGGGCTGGGTCACCCCAGGCCTGACGGCTCAAGGGACAGGGCTGTCAGCCCCACAGCTCCTGGCTGCAAAGCACCCTCAGGGACAAGCCCCCCTCACCCCCCCATTCCCCCCCACCCCCCCGCCACAAGCTGCATTCAAACTTCAGCGAACCATTTAAAATGCAGATTCCCCAGCTCACCTCGGCCTTTACAGAGTCAATCAACCTCCAGAAGGAGGAGAAGGCTTTTAAACCCATGGAGCCCCCGCCCCCTTTCCTGTTGCCTGGAGGACGCCACCCCACGTTGAGCCACGGAGGGAGACTCAGGTTGAAAGCCCATCATACGGAGGAAGGCACCGAAAACCAGAGAGGTGAAGCGACTGGCCTGAGGCCACACAGCCCCCCCACCCAGGGCAGAGTGAAGGCCAGAGGCCAGGCTGGGAATCCCAGCCACAGGGGAGGCCCTGCCAGGGGGAGAGAGCCCAGCCCTCGTGCCCGTTGCCTCCGAGGGCCTTGGAGGAAGAGCTAGCAAGTTCCCTGGGCGTGGGACCCCGCGAGCCTGGCTCCTGGCTGGTCACGTGGCCCCCGCGGGCCCCGCCAGACAAGGGGACTGGCACTCACCATAGTCCTTCCTGCAGTACTTTTTCATGTTAATCTTCAGCTTCCCTTTGGAGGCCTTGCAGTAGGAACCGCAGTCTGCAGGGGAGGGAGAACACAGACAAAAAAACCTAATTAGGCTGGCGATGAATAGGCTGGGGGCCGAGGGGGAGGCCGCCTCCCCAGATACCCAGGGGCCTGTGATACCCGTGGGCCAGGCCGGGCGGGCGGCCATTCAGGGCAGGCCCGGCCTTCTGAAGAGGCGCTTGGGACAAAGGGCCCCCCCCCTCCGCCCACCCCCACCCCCACCCCCCGCCCCATGGCCCGACCAACCCTTCAGCCGCTGCCTGGAGCCCCCTTGGCCTCCATGAGGGATGCTGGGGGCTCTGGTATTGTGCCACCCAGGGCTTTCTGAGCGCCACACAAATCCCCCCACCCCGTTCTTAAGACCCAACTGGAGCCTGATTAAAGCTGATAGAGGTCTCATTGTCACCCCGCGCCCTGGGTCTGTGTCAGGCGCTGGCTTTCATGGCGCAGAGCCTCTGGCTGGGGTCAGACCCCAACAAAAGAGGTCACGGAGGAAATTAGCAGCCCATGAAGCATTAGAAAACCCCTTTGGTGTCCACTCTACTGGAGTGTGCAAATAGAATGCCCTGCGAAGAGTTGTTCAGTTCTAATGGGCCCTACTGCTGAGAGGCAGGGCTGCCGGGCCTGCGACCGCCAGGGAGCCCATCGGGGGCTTCTCGAAGCTGGAGCGCGAGCCTGGCGGAAAGCACAGCCCCCCCCCCCCCCGCCCCAGGGCCTGCCAGCCACCAGGCCTGCTTCTCCTGGGGGTGGCCTGTGTCCACCCACCGGAGGAAGCCTCCCACCTCAGCCCAGCCTGGCCCTCTCCCTGCCAGTGTTCCCCGCTCTTCTGACAAGGTGTCGGGACCGGCTGGATCCGCGGGGGACCGACACCCTTAGCACAATGGCCAGCCCGGCAGCGAGGCCCAAGAAATCACCCCAGCCTGCCCCACACCACTGCCCGACGTGCCAGGCCTCACTCAATTCTCACCACCGTTCCTGGATGTCGGGGTGGTAGTCCCGTTCTGCAGATCAGAACACAGAGACCCCCTGCCCAAGGCATCCCTGACAGCTGGTGCCCAGGCTGGGCTTTGAACTCGGACGTGGGATGCCTGATTACTGTGCTCTTGGTTATGCCACGCTGTGTCTCAGCAAACACTGGTGGATCCCCTCAAATGTGAGCAGGGCACGAAGCTCAGAGCGGGGGAATGAAGAGTACCCCGTGTTCCAGCAATTCCCCACCCCCCCAGAGTCAGCCTCTGGCCCCGTGGGAGGTGGCTGCCTCCTACCAGGTCCCGGAATTCAATGACTTGGTGCCTCAGTTAAAGTCGAAACAGCTCCATCCCACTGCCCTGGGGGCCACGGGCCTGGCAGCCCCCTGCTTCTCCTGAGCCAGCTTCCGGGGCCGGGCGGGGGCAGGGGGAGGGGTACCCAGTTGGGAACCAGTCTCAGGAAATGGGGGAAAAAGCAGCTCCCCTTCCTGCTCCCCTGTGGTCTGAGCCCTGGGGACCCCCCCGCCCCCCACCAGGACACCCTGCCTGCCAGGGGCACCGGGAGGCTACCGTGCTAGAGACTTCTGCCAGGTGGCTGGCTGGCTGGCTGGCGACTGGGGGAGGGGGACCTCTCGGGAGGCAGGGCCGGGGCCGTCCAGAGACCGCGGCCCGAATTCTAGGGCGGCCAAAGTCAAGGCGAGGTGACGGCGGCCCAAACGCACAGACCGGCGGTACCCGCACCAGGGCCACGGCACCCCGCCTCCCGCTGGGGAGGAGCTGCTCTGGGCCATGTGTCAACCAGCTCAGGGACAGATGACGCGCACAGCAAAGCCACCACCGCGGCCGAATCCAGGTTGTGTGTTAAGTCCCGCCGTCCAGAGCGAGCTGGCTGGGATCCCTCCCTGCTCTCGCCACTTAGGGAAGCTAATTGGAATGCGAGTGGCGCTGGGTGACGTGATTCCTGGGACAGCCTTGAACCCGCTCGCTCCTCGCCTTCTTGTTATTTTTTTACCCAAGTCAGAAGCCGTTGGCCCACGGGCTGCATTCTGGTCGGCAGGAAATCACCTACGCCCTGCCTCCTCCTGAGGCACACAGCCGGGGGTGGGGGTGGGGACAGCACCTTGTAGCCCTGGGCTCTGCAACCCTGCGAGGGAGGCCCTGCTGGTCCCGCCTGAAAGCCAGGAAGCCAGGGCTCAGGAAGGTTCTAGAACACCTGCTGCACATAAGCCACACGCTGTGGGGCCAAAGGCACGGTGGCAGAGCCCAGTGACAACCTCCTCCCAGAGCACCTCGAGCCCTCACTTCTTGCCTTCCCTCCTGGTGACATCTACAGCAGTTCTTTCCAGAACTAAGTATCCACCTGGGACAGAAATCATCCTAGAATGTGTGGCATCCATTCCCTGCCCAACGAAAACATATTAGTATTAGCCCTGCTTCTCAGCCTGGGCCATACAGCGGAATTAGCTGGAAGTCTTAAAAAACACCGATGCCCGGGTCCCATCCCCAAGACCTGATTTCCCTGGTTTAGGGGGCAGGCTGCATGTCCTGATTCTTGACATTTCCCAGGGGAGCCTGATGTGCAGCCAGCCAGGGTCCTGGGAGCCACTGTCCGAAGCACCTGGAGCTATGGGAGGTGGGGACAGGGTGCACGGAGCATGCAGACTGGCAGAGGAGAGGCTCAGAGAAGGTGGTTGTGGACTCACACTGGAGGGTGCTCACACAGAGAACCCTAAGCTGCCTGCTCTTGGGGGAAACGGCACTAGCCTCTGAGCATTTATAGTTGTATGCAGGGGGCGGGGGGGGGGGCGTCCTGTGTCTTTCCTTTCTGTCCATCAGAAATACTTCTGTTTTAAAAAAGATTTTTACTTATTTATTTATTGAGATAGTGAGAGAGAGACCATGAATGGGGGGGGCAGAGGGAGAGGGAGAAGCAGACTCCCCGCTGAGCAGGGGACCCGACGTGGGACTCCATCCCAGGACCCTGGGATGGTGACCTGAGCTGCACGCAGACGCTCAACCGACTGAGCCACCCAGGTGCCCCAGAAATACTTCTTAGGTCAGTGTGCTCATTGTAAAATGTCCCGTGCTCCCTTCAGATTTGCCTATTCCAGTTTGGTTGTGGAGCTAGGGAAACAAAGACTGAGATTGTTAGAACTGTACATAAAACATGGGTAAATCGGCTTGCAATGAGGGAGATGGAAAGGCTCCCCTTTGGGTAATGTGAATAGCGTCCAGAACATGGACACTGTGGCAGCTATCTGGCGGCTTGCGGACTCTTTGTTTTGGGTGTATTCCAGAGAACTGAGGTCATTGGACAAGTGGTCCCTGGATAGGGAAAATGTTCCTGCCTTTTCTTCTTTTATCAGATACACACACAGCCACAGAAACTGCCTCAAGATGGACAAACCACAGCTTTTACATGCAGTTCTGACTCCTTCAAAATGGCATATCTACTTGGCAGCCACCCATGGAGCCTCTCCTTGTTTGGTTCCAAAATAGCTGTAAAGACAATGAGAAAAATGAAAATTCACACTCACGCCAAAAACCAAACTGATAGATGACCCGATGTTGGAATCTGGGAGCAATCTCTATTAATTAAAGGCAGATGGTGCCGGAATGAGCAAAACCTGTCCGAGGTTTTACCTCAAGACACAACCTTTTGTCCGATGCACGGGAAGATCTTAGAAAAAGAGACGGCACAGGGACAAGAACCAGAAAACAAATGGGCAGGAAGTAGGCAGGGGCACTGGGGGTGGTGCCCTCCTCTAGGGAGGGGCTAGCTTAAGGGAGGGTAGGGCCCGGAAGGCCAGACAGCATATTTGAACTTGCATTTTTATCAAAATTACTGGTGCAGAGAATGAGGAAATCGGGGGGTGCAGATAGAAGGATACTATCTCCATGGAGCAAAAGTGAATCAAGGGGAAACACCGGTAGGAGCCAGGGAGTAGGGCCAGAGCTGCATCTCTTCCTCTGCCATCCAGCTTTCAGCTGAGATGGGTATCCAGCTGTTGTGCTAGTAAAGGGATCTGCAATTTTTATTTTTTATTTTTTTGCAAAATGCCAAACAGTAAATATTTTAGGCATTGCAGGCCATACGGTCTGTATCACAAGTATTCAAAGTCCGTTGCTGGGATTTGACACCAGCCACGGACAACGTGTAACCGAATGCAGCACGGCAGACTAAAAAAGATCTAAAACGACATGGTCTCTGTGAAATTGGAGAAGAAAGCCGGAAGGGAAGACGAGCCTGAGCTGAAGAGGCCATATGACGATACAAAGAACGTGACACAGGAAAGAAAGAAGAGCTGGAAAAACCAAAACCTAAAAACTCAGTAGCACAGTTAAAACCTACTCTGGAAGCAGCAAAGAGAAACGATCCTGGAGACACCTGATTCGGACACACAGAGAATAAAAACTGGGGAAACTCCCGCAAATTCTAGAAGAAAAGGATAAAGACATGGAAACCATGAAAGAGAGAATGGTAAGGATATAAGAGAGAATGTGGAGGCTGACATACGATGGGGAGCGAAGGCAGTGGGGTAGAAACAAGGATCGAAGATCGGACTCCTGAGCTAAAGGCAGACCAACAGGCAGAAGGAGAAGGCTCACTGACTTTATGGAAAAACATCAAGGAAGAGAGACCAACACCCAGACACATCTTTGCACAACATATGAAATACCAGGATGAGGGAAAATTATAGATGGATTAGAAATCAACAAAAAGAAGCCAGCCCATAGGTCTTGAGGAGGGAAAAGTCCGTGATCGAGGAATTTTATACCCAGCTAGACTGTCTCATATGTGTGCAGGCCACAATGAGCAGAAGGCATTCTCCAGCGTGCAAGGCTACAGACAATATTCTCATCATGCATTCCTTTTGAGAGAGGTACTTGAGAATGTTTTCCAACCAACCATGACATGAATCAAAAGTAAGAGTTCAAGAGGGGGACAGTCTTGGTGAGATCATACACTACGAATGCATTGGTCATGGGCTCGGAAACCCGTGAACATGGAGATTTCATATTTGGTTCTAAAACTGAAGGCAAATGTCAAAATAATTTTTAAATGTTTGAAAGAAAACGTGTGTGTATATCTAAGTATAAATACATATAAGTATAAATAACTATAAAATGTAGTCTGAAACCTAGATCATATTAACAAAAACTAAGCAGTGGAATGAGTCTTAAGTAGATAGAATGTAAGAGATGCTCCTTCCTGCTTGGCTCGGACAAATAAGAGCCATTAGATCAAATAGTGCTTTCGAAAAGTCCAAAGGCAACCACAAAACACTAGAGAAAACAGGAAATAAATTATAGGTAACATGGGGGTGCCTGGCTGGTGCAGTGGGTAGAGTAGAGACTCTTGATCTCAGGGTTGTGAGTTTAAGCCCCAAGTTGGGTGTAGAGATTACTTTAAAAAAATTTTTTTTAATTATAGGAAATATGTTAAAAAAAAGAAAAATAGAAAAAGTGGAATATATAAAAAGCAACTGAGATCAATCAAGATTACAGAAGAGCAACTATCTAAAAACAAAACAATGCCTCTTAACGGATTCAACCCCTCTACTGAAGAATGGATTTAAAAAATATTAAAGTAAACCATTTCAGAGGGACATCACCAAATGAAGCAATTTGTTTTTAAAGCTTACAACTTTGAAAGAAGATGCTGTAAGCTTCTTTAAAGAAGTTCTAAGTTCGTCACCTGCTAACTAAGAAGTTTGCCTCATAATAAAAAAAGAGAGAATGTTTTGTGTGGAATAACATCTTATTGAAATATATTAAGAACAAAAGTGTTAGGAACGCAAAAAGGAACAGACAGTAACCTGAGCAGTAAAACGATGCTAAATTAATTCCAAAGGAGCTGGAAGCAGACAGGCCACATTTCCTGACTACAATGTAACAAATAGGATTTACTGTTAAACAGAAAACAATGAAAAATATATGTACTCAACTCTAGAAGTTAGAAAGAAAGCCGGAGAGAGACTGGCAGCAGAAGTAGAAAGGAACAGCATGGAACACCAGAAAAAACTCACACGTTGTAAATACCCCCAAAAACGGATTCTCAGGAAAGTCCCCAAACCAATAAACTTACACACACACACACACACACACACACACACACCAAAAACAACCAAACAACAACAACAAAAAACAGACAAAACACTGTCATGCCTAATTATGAATACGAGAGAGAAATCAGACCCGCGTTAGGAAGTAATGAGGAAGGGACTATTGTCAGAGTCGAAATTATAATTATAAATTATAAGGCTGCTACGGTATTCAGCTTTAGGCCGAAATCTTGGACACGGAATGAACTGCATGACTTTTTAGGAAAACGTAAATGACCAAGTCAAACTAAAGAAGAGACAAAGAATCTTCAGCAATCTCTGGATCCAGTGCTACTTGATCTGGGCAGAAACAGGAAAAGGTGGAAATTGGACCACGTGCAGATACCTAAAATCGATTGTTTTGCAACTTAAAAAAGGGGGGGGCAGCATCCTATGATTCAACCCTGATATAAAAGCCAGCATGAGCTTATCCACACACAGACCCTGCAGACCAGCCGACTGATCTCATTCACCAGTTGGGCCTGATGTTTTCTGCCCAGCGGGGTCCCAGCCTCCCTGGACCAGTGGCCGGGCCCCGGCGCCTCGGTCTGCCCCCGCACAGGAGTAGCGAGTGAGGGGTGCGCAGGATGCTCGGCGGCCCCCACTCTCTCAGGGGACCCTCTGGGGCTCAAACTGATGGTACAGGTAAATACAGTGAAATCTGCAGGGGCCTCTGCATCCGGGTCCCCCGCCGCTCCCATCCTCCTCCCCCAAAAAGACGGGGAGCTGCCAGGGAGGGACACGGGGACCCGGGAGAGCCACGGAGACCCGGAGGCTGCCATCTGCGACTCACAGCAGGCCCATCCTGGCTGGCTGGCATCCTGGCTCCTCCTGGGAGCAGCCGACCTCCCTTTTATTCCCCCCACCTGCTCCCCTGACCAAGCCACAGCCAAGAGCCAAGAGGGGGCCCTACAGGCCCAATCCCAGCGGCCGAGCCGCCTCCTCCTCTGCCACCACCTTGGGTAGCTCATCCCTCTGGTCTGCCTCCTGTGTCCCAGGTGCCAAAAATCCTGCTGGGCAGGCCTGCTCGCCGGATCGAAGCTCATCTCGGAACATATGGCAGGCGGGGCCCAGCGTCCCCTGGTCGGAGCCAAGGGCGCTGCATCTGGTGCCTCCCTCGGAGCAGGGCGGGGAGCTGGCCAAGGTCTCGCTCTGAGCAGCACCCCTACCTCCCTGCTTTTGGGCTGTCAGGCTCGGGAAGGTGGGGCCGTGGGGGGGATGAGCAAGGGACACCAGCCCCCAAGGTCCATCCCAAGGCTGAGGCCTGAAGGGTGGGTGAGTTGGCAGATTCCACCAGCTGGGTACAGGGGAGGGAGGGGCTCCTGGTCGCCCCCTGGCCAGGGTGGAAGAGCTCAGGGGGCTAGGAGGGACCCCTCGCTGGCTCTACCCATTTCAACTGGGCCACTCTGCCCACCAGCAGGTGACAAAAGGCAGGTGAGGCCAGTCTGCCCAGAGGAAGTGTGTTTTGGCTTCATCTGACCCGGAGCCATGGAGCCGCCTGGAACCCCTCAGGCCAGAGTCCCATTTGTACACGGTAGGTGGCCATGGGTTTCATAAATTAGGCCATCGTAGGGAAGGCGCAGTGAGGATGGAGGAGGCACTCCTCATGAAGCCAACTCTCGCCTCTCTGTCCGAGGCTGCAGGTGACAACGCTCTTCCCCCAGTAAGACCACATTTTTAGAATCTGTACCCACAAGCACTGTACCCAGGGTTCAGCCACCTCTCCGGGAGAGCCGGGCTCACAGGCAGTTCTTGAGCACCCAGACATCTCTCTAAGCCCATGCTGGTCTTGCCCATCCACTCCAACACCTCTAAGCCTTACTTGCCTCCTACAACATAATGCCCTTCTGACTTGCGGCTCTGGGGCAGAAAAGCCAAGGACCCCCCCACCCCGCAAATGAGGCAGCCCCCAGCAATGGACAGCCAGTGGAACTAGGCATGCAACCTTGTGAGCAAATGACTAGAAACAAGCCAAAAGCATTTGCAACACAGATAGTAAAGGATTGGGGTCTTTCATATATAAAGAACTCTTCCAAACCAATAAGACAAGCAACTTAAAATTCAAAAGAGAAGAACAGGCAATTTACAGGAGGAGGAAAAGGGGGGACAAGGAGATGTAAAATGGCCAATCTCAAGTAATCAAGGAAATGCAGCTTAAATCAATGGGAATACAGGACTTGTGGCTCGCAAACAGAGAAAGGCAAACACATGCACACACAATGAGGTAGGGGTGCAAATTCCTCTTCTCTGAATGCAACTGGTATCGAAATGTCAAAACCATGGAAAGATGCACACCCTTTGGTGCAGCACCCCCACGTCTATGAAGTTATCATCCATTCACCCCCTTACAAAGTTGGCTAAACGAGTTCCGCATGGCCAGGGCTGAGAGATGCTGGGTGTACAGTGAGGCTCAGGAACAGTCATGGGGGTTTTGCAGCAGGAAGAGACAGGTCAATAACATGGGTGTGATCACTCTCACCCAAGAGTGACACTCATAAAGGGGAGACGATGAGCAGAGTGAGCTGGTGGAGAACAGGCGTGGGGATGGATTTATGAAGGCCAGTCTGAGGGAGGTGACATCAAGGATGACAAGGACTTAGCTCCGTGAAGCACACAGAGCAGCAAAGGGCCAGGCAGGAGGGAGGAAGCGAATGAAGGGGGTGGCAGCCAGAGATCAGGGGGTCCCCGGGAGCTGGTCAACCTTGGCAGGGGTTTGGATTTTATTCTAGAAGAGTATGTCATGCACCGAAATGTGGGTTGGTGGGACCATGGTTGGTTTTTATGCTCTTGCTTTGGCTTCTCTATATTTTTCATTTTACTATAACAACTATATAATTCTTGTATTCAAAAGGAAAAAAAAAAACCCTAAAACTATTCTGAAGCCGGTCTCTCCTCAGTGAGGATGGGGAGCCACTTCTTTATGGGGGATCCTATAAAAAGCTGATATCTGTCATCAACAAGGTGACACTTGTATTTGTAATCCATGGGCCCCCTGCCACTGGGAAGTGCTCTATCCCCCCAAGAGATGGTGACTCTGTGTGTGTGTGTGTGTGTGTGTGTGTGCGCGCGCGCGCGCAAACTTCCATTCTCTTGCAATTCCACACACATTAGTATCAAGGGACAAACCAAAAGTGAGTTGTCGGCCAAGTGTGCATATGGTGGTTGGGAGAGAGGGTGCTGCTCTAGCTAGAGTGGCCAAGGATCTTCCCTGAGCAGGTAACACAACACGGAGACCTACACAGTGCGAAAGGGGTGGGGCAAAAAGATCTGAAGGAAGAGGGTTCCAAGCAGGGAGGACAGCCTGTGCAAAGGCCCTGAGGCAGGATCATGCCCAGCACCTCCCAGCAACTGAATGAAGGCTGGGGTGCCTTGCACAGAGTGAATGAAGAGAGGGGGCAGAGAGGTGACTCACATAGTCCGATGGGCTGTGTGGGGCCAGGTATGGTTTGGATTCTATTTTAAATGGAATGCAAAGCCACTAGAAGGTTCTAGCCCAGCCTCAGTTGCTCGGCGCTGCAGGGTGCAGGGTCTCTGGTTGTGCGGGAGAAGGGAGGCGTTCACCCTCCCACCTCACACCTGAGGCCACCAGAACACGACCTCTCCACTCTGTGCTGTCCTTAAAAAGAGCCAGCTCCCAAGCTCTTAGAAACCTACCTTGTCATTCGGCCCCAGGAGCCTCATTCCTTCTCAGAGTGCAACTACGTATTCCAGTGAGGAAGTATGGACCTGCGTGCTTTCTAGTGGCAGGAACCAAGTGCCAGATCCTCTTCCTGCATCAAGCTGGGAGCCCAGGGCTCAGCAGCTTAGAGCCAAAGCTGGTGCTCTGGCCCCCACCCTGTGCTCCAAGGGGAGCCCTGCCCTGCCTTTCTGCCCCTTCCCCAACTACGGCCACAGGCACCCAGGGCTTCCCAGGAAGTCTCCTAGCTGCACCCGCAGGGCCGGGCGGCAGGCGCACCGCACAAAGCCCACCCAGGGCGCTCCTTTCCCGTACTTTCTCCCACAGAGCCACCAGCTTGTGACGGCTCAACCATCAGACCTGGGTCTGACAGACCTGCTACTGCCTCCCCAGCACCCACCCTCCTTTCCTCCCAGATAGCAAACCCCAATGTTTCCAATTTAAATACTCTCCAACACTCCCTTGTGGCCCATCCTGGCCATGTACCTGCTTCTGGCCCCGACGGTGTCACTGAAAGTCACCTGGGAGGGGCTCCAGGGGAAGCAGCTGTTTCTTATCAAAAGGGGTCACATCACCAGCCCACTGATCTGGGGCCCTTAACCACTCCGAGCTTCAGTTTCCCCCTCAGCAAAACGTGGTCAGGGTGATGACAATAACCGTCCTGCTCACGTGCAAGATTTAGGAGGGAGCAACGATGGTGCAGTGACAGAGACCAGGTATGTCACACAGAGACGACCTGTCGAGGACATGACCTCTCGCCTGCCAACCTGCACTCAGAGCACCCTCAGTGGGTCCCCAGCTAAACGAGGTGAATGACAAGCAGCAGGAAAGCTGGGGCCGGACCCTGGTCCTCAGCTGAGACTACAAAACTGACCCAAACCAAGAAGTGGCTGGGGGAGGGGGTCTGGGCCCCCGGAGCCTCGTCGGCCTCCACGATCACCATCCTTTCAGGACCCGGAGCCACCCATCCGACGTTCCAGAACAGCCTGGCTGCAGCCCTCTCCCAGCGGAGCACTGGACCTTGGTCCCAGCACCTGGCGCAGTGCAGGTCACCCCTGAATGCTCGCTGAGCCCACTGGACATCACAGTATAAAATAAGCCAAAAGCAGTCACCCCCGTGAGGTACCAAGCCTGCCTGGCCAAGCGAACCCACAGATATGGGCTCCCCAAATGAGGGACGCAGTTAGCAACATTTGTGATTATTCGGTGACACCCACAAGAAAGCGTGGGGTCAGGCTTGGGCGTCCGTGAAGCCGGCTAAGCTCTGTGACAAGAAAGAGGGCGTGAGCTGGGCTGGAGAGGGCTTGAGAGGCCCCCCCGAATCAGGAGGCCCTGCTGCCTGTTGGGATTTGCGGCTGGTGTCTGAAAAGTGACATCTTTGAGCTCCAGTCCCGGGGGGCCCTCCTGCGGGTCTCCTCGACCTGTTCTCTCTGGATCACCCATCTCCACCTGCACCCCAGGATGCGATCCAGCGGGAATGGTCTATCTCAGAATACCCATGAACTTCAGGGCTGCAGGATGCAGGTAGATGGACATTAGCAGGTAGGCTGTCGAGGAACTGGAAATGCTGACCCCAGGACATTCAAGCTGTGTGTCTCTGGGCACGTCACTGCACCTCTCTGAGTCAGAGATTTCTCATTGGATTGCTGGGCACGCCCGATTAAAAAAAATGTATATATATATATATATATATTTTTACAATTCTCACTCAAATATGGACTGACTTTTGGCTATTCGGAAAAGCAAACCCATCTTTAGGGGATCTGGTTATTTCCCAGCACTTGCCACACAGCGCATATTCAGTTTGGTTTACCTTCTGCTTCCCTCCCCGAGAATGGAGGCCACGGCCTTGGTCGCTGCTCTCTCCCCAGGGCCCGGGACACGTGTAAGCCCTCGATAAATATTTGTTGAATGAGCTGAGTAAAAGGGGGGGGGGGCTCAGCTGCCACCACCGTGCTCCCCTGTCCAAAGGCGGAAGACACCAGGCCCCTCAAGGGGCCCCACCCCGAAACACGGGAGTTTGCATAAAAGGCAGGCAAGCAAAGGCCCGAAGCAGGACTCTGAAGGAAGGGTGGAGAAAGACAGTTCTGGAAAACGCTGGGAAACACAAAAGCTGGGCCATAAATCTTCCCTCTCCAGGGAGGGTGCAAGGGCTTTGGTGTTTGGTTTGGACTTTAATAACACAGATTCTAAATCCGCTGCCTCGTTATGAAAATATATTTGCAGATTTAAAATACTGGGCCTGGGATGCTGAGGGCAGCTCGTCCAGCAAAAGCTGGGAAGGCTGCGGGCCAGGCTGACCCCACGGGAATGAGCACCCCACCACCACCATCCTCCTGCTCTGCCTGCCCTGGAAGCCTGTCCCGTTTCCTTCCACCTGGTGCAAGACATAGGGACGCTGGCCTCCCAGAAAAGGGGAGCAGCAAGCAGCCTTTCCCTCCCTCAGCTGATGACTGTGGTCACCAGCCCCGGGCCCTCCCTGGTTGGGGGGGGCAGGGCGGCCTCCAGCCCGGTTTTGGGGGTGGGGTGGCCAGGCTGGGAGAGGTCAGGGGCTGCACTGGCCACATGAGGCAGGAGAGCATCTCCTCTTCTCCACTTGGAACAAGAGGGTGCCATGAGTCCCCAGCATGCTCTTTCTTCTTGCTTGAACAAGATGGATTGGAAAACAAATTGGCTCAAATAAAGCATGTAATTAGATTAAAGCCTCTTGCCCAGAGCCTTTGGGGCTGCAAAAAGCCCTCCCGACTGGAGGCAGGACAGCTCGGCAGGCTGAACCAGCTCCTGGACATCCAGAATTTTCTCTCGATCCCCGGCCGCCCACCCCCAGTCCTCCCCAGCTGGTGTGAACGGCGCTGAGAGGATTAATTCTACTGCAAAGATGGCCCCAGACCGGGCTCTGCCACCAGCCCCACAAGGCTTGGGGTCACCCCGTTCCCCACCGGCAGATCCTGTCCCGTCCACGTGATGCAGCTGGGGCTCAGCCCACCTCCAGCCTGAACGCCTGCACGGTGGTGAGTCTACACCTGGGCAGCCTGCCCCCAGCACTTTCCACCCACAACCTCCTTTGAGCTGCGTAACAACCTCTAAGGAGACCGGCTGCGAGGGTCAGCACTGCCATTTCTGTTACAAACACGAGAAGACCAAGGCCCCGAACGTTCAGTGTCCCGGGTCCCCGGCCGGTGGGGACACGTCACCTTTGCTAACACTAGCTGCCCCACAGCCTTTGTGAGGCACTCAAGAAGCTGCCACATCCAGGGACTAGTCTCCTCCGCCTGCAAGTGTTTCAGGAGAGGCTCCCCATGGAAATGGCAGATGAGCTTCTGGCCCTTACTGTCAAACAAGACCCCAGGCAGCATACAGGAGACAGAAAAGAGAGGAAAGCAGGTATGAAACTCGGGGCTCCTGGTTGTAGGGCTTGATCTTTAGCAACTTATCTTCAGGAAAAAAAAAAACAAAAACAAAAACAAAATGGGGAACGCCAGAGGAGACAGGGATTAAGAGCAAGCCTGGGGCAGGAAAAGCAAACAGGAAGCATACGGGCCAACAGCTTCCCCGGCCGAGCTCATGGCAGACATCACTAATCAACCTCAGAACTCATCGACGTGTTCTGGGTGCTCCGGGGCAAAGCTGACACATTCTTGCATCCCTGGTTTATTCTGACTGATACACTGGACACGGGTCAGGGAGTCCAGCTTCTCAGAGCTAGAAGGGTTCTCGAAGGTCAGCCTGCCCTCCCTGGCCCCTCCCTGCTGCCACCCCGAGCCCGAAGCTGCTTCACCACGGATCCTAGGGTTACGCAGGACTTCTGTGAGCTAAGCCTCACCTGTTTCTGTAACTCCTCCAGGTGGCCTTAGCTCCCCGCTCTGGACCAGCCCAGCACACGCCCACCACCCATTTAAGCAACAGATCAGCCCGCAAGACCTTCAAAGAAAGCGTCCCTCCCTTCCAAGCCTCCCGGGTTCCCCCAAACTCCAAAACCACGGCTTTCAGAAGCCCCACCATGCTGGTCCCTCTCCTTAACCTCTCTGTTCCTCCGTTCTCTGAAGTGAGAGCCAAAGGGACTAATCCTGTCTCCTCCTCACTTCATGGGCATCTCTGCAGCGTGTGGAGATACTTCCCGACTACAATGTCCTGCTGAGGCTGAGGCCACCTGTCTGTCTCGGGGATGGGGACAGGGGAGAACCAGGAAGGAGCAGGTCTGAGCAACCCAACTGCCATCGCAAAGGAAATCCCTCTGGTCTTCACTCATAGCTTAGCCATCCTTCCCTGACAGACACTGAGAATGGATGCTGTTAGCGCCGCCCCTAGAACATGGTATGGAAGGACAGATAGATCCCCTAGAACATGGTATGGAAGGACAGATAGATCCCCTAGAACATGGTATGGAAGGACAGATAGATTTAAAGGGTGGCGGGGGGACCCTCAGGAGATTGACCCACTGGCCGGAAGAAGGAAACCAAGAAAAGCAGATGTGGCACGTCCAAGGGCTGTTCGAACAGAGGCAAGCGGTCCTACCACAGCTGGACAGCTTCGGGATGACGAGAGCACCCCAGCACCAGCCCGTCTTGCAACCGCTGCGTCATCCTGAAAGGCGGGATCGTGTTCAATGGGCACTGCTCTGTGAGCAGGAAAGTTGGCGAGGCATCTGGGAAAGATTTCCATCCAAAATGATTAAAAAGAAAAAAAAGGTACATGGCATTTCAATGAATTAATGCCTCAGCTGTCTGCAAACCGTATTTACAGGGGGAGGGGGGGCTTCTCATTCCACAGCAGCGCAGGAATGCTGACAAACACTGAAATCCGCCTTGTCCAGATGAAACCACGTGGAGAACGAAGGTACTGTGTCTGCTTTGGGGAAGTAAAGAATTCTCGACAGCCTCCATGTAACCACAGACACAAATCCCCGCCCCCCCCCGCCCCATAGAAGGTTCTAGAAGTCTTCATGTTCCTGGTGGAGGCACAGCCGCTCTCCCCTGAGCCACTGCAGGGCCTTGAGGCTAGAGGTCACCAAGAGGCCAGTGGACACCCTGGACTTCATCCCTGCCCTGCCCTCCCCACCTGGACACGTCCAGGCTTTCATGAGATGGCCAAGGTCATCTTTAAACCAGTCTTCCATTTTGTAACCAACCACCTCTTCGGAACTCCCCAGACACGGGATTTCCAACTGGTGCTCTGCATCTGTCCCCCAGTCCTGGAGGGCGTCCCGACAACCCCCCCCACCGCGGCCCGCCGCCACCCACAAATGAAAGGGAACCACAAGTAGAGAACAACGTGCCTCAGGAGCTGAGGCCTGGCTGGGCATCCTGCAGACCCGTCAGATGCTGCACCAGAAGTTCACACACAGGCCTCCCGGAGAGGTGCCGGGACAATTCGGGTGCAAAACGACTAACAGGTTCTGACCCCCCCCCCGGGGTGGGGGCATATGTGTGGGGCACACCATTTGGCTCGGTACCTGGCATCCACAAGCACCAGCTCCAGCCATAGCAACCCACCCACCCCCGACAGTTATTCAGAGCCTGTTGATTTCACTGCATGTGCCTCTGCCCTTAGGAGAGCAGGCTTTATGGTAGGCCTGCGGTCCCCACCACCCCCTTCATTCCCCCTCCCCACTATAACACGCTCAAAACCTTGAACAAAACTCTTGCACCAGAGATGAGCCCTGAAAACCCGCTGAAGAGGCCAGACAAGGAGGTCACCCGGCTGCAGAAAGATGAGCTGCCTAGCTAAACGAGGGGTCTCCGGCAGGGGCAGATTGTGGCAGTCCTATCTCTACGAGGGAAAGACGTGGAGACCGAATCTGCCTCAGAGCTGGAGAAATACAGCCCCCTGAGCTGTTTTAACATGTAAACTGTGCCACGTTAGATGGACTTTCTAGAGGATTCGCTCGAGGACCCCAAATTTCTAGCTATGCCACTGGTTCTCCTTGTTTGCCATTAGGGAAGAGAAGCTCGTCTGCAGGGGTGACGAGCCACCTTGGACCTGAGGCTTTGGATGAAGGAGGAGCAGACCCAGCAGGCTCTCTGGGAAGCCTGACCTTGGGAGGCCTGTGGGAGGCCTGTGGAAAGCCACGTGGGTAGCTGTTGACACGTGAACCCTTAGCTCTCCTGTACCAGGTAACGGTCTGATTCAGAATCATCTATGCGTCTTTCCCTCACAGCGAACCACAGTCCCCTGAACTCAGGGCTCCGTGTTCCCTCATCTCTGTAAACCCAGCACAGGCCCTACCAATCCCTCAGTAAACGTGCAGGGGATGAATGAATGAAGACCGAATGAATAAACAGGCAAGTGCACACATCCTCGGACTGGAATTCCCAAGGCATGCTGGGAATGGAGGGGCGGGTAGTCCTCCAAACCATCACCGAGCCTGGCTGGACAAGAAATCCCCATTTTCAGCCTGCAGCCCAGAAGAGGCCAAGGGAAGGATTTACAGAGCACAGGATCCGTATTTCATAAACCCTTCCAAATTGCAGAAAAGGCTGCACCTGCCCGCGTCACTCTGCGGCTGCTAATCCGCTCCAACAGCTCTGTGCTCTCCATTCTGGCTCCCACTTGGAGGGCAGAGTTATCCTGTGTATTCGCCTTTAATAAGCTGAAGCCATTCGGGCGCTGTATTCACTGGAATCTGCTCCCACAGGGCCAGCCCCACGGGGTCTCCTTGTCGGCTCTCTGAGTGAACAGGGGATTTTGTGTTCGGCAGGGAAAACAAAGCTGTCCCGATGGGGATCCAGTTGGCTCTGGATACACTTCTCCAGCCAGAGCCAATGGTGGACACAGCCCGGAGCTGCTGTCTACACTGAAGGGTGATTCAGGGGGGCAAGAGGGAGGGAGGCTAAGCTGGGGCTCCCCGGGAAGGTCATGAAAGAGGCATGCCTGTAGCCCCGTAGCGTCTGCCGGCTGGTTGGTTGGCGGGTTAGACCAGCTGGTTAAGCCACTGCCAATGAGGTCATGCCTTGGAACCCGGTGTCGCCTGTGCTTACTTTCCCGGGGGAGGGGGGGGTAGGAAGCTATACCCCAAACCCTGGCAGCTGTCGGGCAGGACGCACGTCCCTCGTCCTTCCTACACAGAGAAAAGGCCCTCACAGTTTACTATCTCTTTCCAGTGCCAATAACTGGGGCACCACGATCACAGAGGTGGCCACAGATGCCCCTTAAGTCAGCAGAGCGAACAAAGGTCTTTGGCGAAAGAGTGTGCCCGGTTCAGGCACGTCCTGCGCTTACGGACTACACAACCCAACACCCCTTGCAGTCAGGTGTGGTCACGTGACTGAGTTCTGGCCAATGGGACACAGGTAGAAGTGATAACCAGAGACGTCTCTACTGAGCTTACAGACTACATTACCCAGCACCCCTTGCAGTCAGGTATGATCATGTGACTAAGTTCTGGCCAATGGAACACGGGTGGAAGTGATGATCGGACATGTCTCCCACTGCCGCCCTAAGTTATGCCAAACCAGTGAGGACGCATAGGCCCTAGGGGATGGCAGAGCCACATGACGGAAGGAGCCTGGGCCCGACTCCCTGCTTAGAACGGAGCCGCCCAACCAAAGACACCTGCGTTGGGCCGCTAGGACCTCTTGTCGTAGCCATAGCCTGCCCTAACCAATAGTCATTACTGACTGGCTGGATATCAGAGGGGGGACAATAGGGCCCCAGAGAATAACCATCAGGTCTCTTTACAGTGTAGGGAGGTTGGAGTAGACAAGACAGAGACCCATAGATGGTCCCCAAATCCCAACAAAACTTGTTTCCCCCCTCAAATAACGTACCCAGTATAGCAGATGTAGTTGGTGCCCTGCCCAGAGCGCCCTTAGGGGGCCAGTGCACCCACGTCCAGCTCCAGGTGCTGGCAGCTAATGGCTCCCATTTGCACCTTCTCTGAAGGCTTGCCTTTGGCTGATGGAAACTGTTCTGCTTGCAAATATCCGGGAAGTTGCATACACCGCTGCCCCCCCACACGGGGAGGGGGCAGTCTATAGTCTAAGGCCAGGCTACACGGGCAGGTGTAACTGTCCAGCCCTTTGACCTGTAAGCAGCATAACTGTGGTGGGATTCACCCTTCAGAGCTCTCTGCAGGATCAGATTGAGGCCAGACTTCTCCCGAACCCACATGTTTTCCTAGCTTCTTCTGCTGCCCTGTCCTTCCCTCGCTCCCTTACTGGTTTCTCCCACCCCTCAATAAATCATCTGCACAAGAATCTCTGTCTCGGGGCCCCTGATAACCCAAAAGAATGGCTGGCATTCCACGTCTTCTCCCATCTACAGCAGTACCTTTGCCACAAAGAGGAAAAAGGGCAGGGATGAAGTCCAGAGCCAGGACAATCCTGGACTATGGAGCCTAAAAAGATGACCACCTTGTCAGAGCTTTCTCCATCTGCTAAAGCCGCTGAAGTACAACTTCCCAACCTTGACACCAAAGGAGGTGGCCTCGTGGGGCAGAAGGAACGCTTGGCCAGGAAACCAAGGGTGTGTCCCACTCGCTGGGTATGGAAGGGGACAGGGAAAGGCAACGGGTGGAAAGCCGAATCCAGCCTGGACCCCAGTCCATTTCTAATCTCTGCAAACAAAACGACTTTCTCCTTTTCTCAATCCTACAGAGCCCTTTACTATTGAGCAGAGATCACAAAGCGGGGCAAATGACACTTGGCAGCATCTTCCCTAGGGAGAAGCTGACCACTCTAGTGGGGGGTGGCTCTTATTGAATTCACGCTCTACCTTGGAGGGCAAAGACACAAGGTCCCCCATCTCTGTGGCCACGCCTTGGGGCACAGCAGGGACCCACAGCTTTAGGAGCAAAGGAACAAAGCAGCAGAGAACAGAGTTGTACTCAGCAGGAGGAGGGGGTGGTTGTCTGAGCATCACCCCAGATGTAGGAGGCAGCTGGCAGCCTCCCCGCCTCACGGCCACGTTGCTCCCTCCAACCCTGAAGTCTATGTCCGCAGTAGGGAGGATGCCCAGTAAGTGGGCAGATAATGCCCGAGTCCATTCTCCCCCTCCCTTTCCCCCCCCCCGGGTCTCTAAATCCCTTCGTGGTCTAAATGCCCCAAGGCAACCTCGCAAGCTCGGGGACCACCAGGCCCTAAGACTTCAGTTGGCTTCCTCACCAACTGGGAGGGACCCAGTAGATCATGTAGCCCATTTGGCTTCATTTCGCTGAGAAGACTGAGCCCCACACTATCAATTAGCCTGGAGGGACACTTTAATTGGGGTGCGGAGAGAATCGTGAAATACTCATAATCCATGCTCTTAAGTAAAAAACTACCTGGTTTAAGGCTGTCTATTATGACTTGCCAAGGACTGCATGGTTTCCCACCACAATTCCCATGGTGGGATCAGGGCCCTCAGCAGAAGAGACACCAGAGAGCTCTCTCCCCGCCCACGTGGGGACCCAGCGAGTCAGCAGCCTGCAAGTCAGGAAGAGGGTCCTCACCAGAGCCCAGCCACGTGGGCACCCTGATCTTGGACTTCCAGCCTCCGGAACAGTGAGAAAGTCATTTTCTGTTGCCTCAGCCGCACGGTCACTCCGGCAGACTAATACAAGGTATAGAGGAAATCTAGGGGACCGCTGTGGGTGCTGCCCAACTCCCACCCCTGGGCTGGGGAGCCTTACTTGCTCCAGGTCAGTGGTTGCTGAGGTTCTGCTGGGGCCAAGCCTGACCGCAATCCTGACCAAGAGAGAGGACGGACCGTGGGCTCAGGGGCTCGGCCAGCTTCCTAGCACAGCCCAGACACGGTGCGCCCCCCACCAGTGCCCAGCCGGGGGCCTGCAGGGAGACTTCCAGCCCGCCTCGGCCCAGCCCGGCAGCCTGCACACCACCCCCTCAGCCTCTGCCTGTAAGGACTCTGTGACATCTGTGTGACGCAGGGGCGGGCCCCAGGGATTCCAATCCCCTCTCTGACACCTGTCACTCGTCCCATTCCCATCAGCCGTCCCCCCGGAGTCCCCAGTGGGAAGAGCTCCCAGGAAGGGCTAAATATTCCGCCCCCGCTTGCTCCTCTGGCCTCCGGGCTCATTCCTTTATCCTCCTCCAGGCTGGTGGCCGCCCCACCTGCAGAGGAAACAATGGGGTCCTGAAGCCCACTATGGAAATGGCTTCCTTTGTGCCCCCTGGGGTGACTGAGGCCCCAGGCAGGGGATGGGGGTGGCCGTGCTCTCCCTGGCCCTGCTCACCCCCCCAGCCTGACCTCTGCCCCAACCCTTTGTGCAGACCCCCAAGGGGGAAGAGCAAAGGGGGAGGGGGAGGGGGAGGACACCAGGGAAGGAAAGGGAATAGGGAAGGTGGTGGCCGGTGGGTGGAGAAGAGAGACAGAAGCAAAGGCAGAGAAAAGCAGACGGACAGACTGAGAAGGAAGGAAAGAGGTCTGCTTCATGCAGGCTGCCCAGAGCCGGGTCTCCTGGCCAAGGCGAAGCAAACAGTAAGCTGGACCCTCTGAAGCTGCCCGCTCTGTGGGTCCCCAGTGGCCAAAGACAATTCACCGCAGAACGTCTCGGCCGCCACCATGGAGGGGCGTGGCAAGGATTTACGATGGCATCTCCCTCCCTTGTCCCCCGCCCCCGTGGCGGTGCCCCCTCCTCAGGGACATTCCCCAAAAGGAAACTCAAAGCTCACACCTCCCACCCCACCCCCACCCCAAAGCCACAGGGCGGGCCACATTCAGGCCAGACGTGGCCCTTCCCCTTCTTTAGGCCACGAGACTAATGATGATGATGGGTGGCAGCCACGTCGCACTTGTCATGAGATACGCCATTCCACGTGCCTTATAGCCCCAGAAGCAGCCCATGCCCAGGGACTAGATGCGCCTCTAAAAACAACGCTTTGTAAAGCACGTTACTGCATAGCCCGTTAACACTGAAACCATTGGGCAAACCAGCTATAGGAGACACGTGGGAAGGGGCGCCTGGGGGGGCTCAGTCGGTGAAGCGCCTGCCTTCGGCTCAGGTCGTGATCCCGGGGTCCTGGGATCGAGCCCCGCATCGGGCTCCCTGCTCCGCGGGGAGCCTGCTTCTCCCTCTGCCTGCCACTCATCCTCTCTCTCAAATAAATAAATTAATTAAATCTTAAAAAAAAAAAAAAAAAAGATACGTGAGGGATGACCAAGGAAGTCTGAAGGCTGACTGGGTACCAGACGACATGAAAAGACTTTTTGTTAATTTTGTCAGGTGTAACCATGTTATTGAGAAGATTCAGGAAAATGTTCTTAGTTTTCAGAAATGGTATTCTGAAATATTTTGGGGTGAAATGCCATAATGTCTAAGCTTTTCTTTTTCTTTAAAGATTTTATTTATTTATTCATCTGAGAGAGAGCACAAGCAGGGGGAGGGGCAGAGGGAGAGAGAGAAGCAGACTCCATGCTGAGCAGAGAGCCTGATGCGGGGCTTGATCCCAGGACCCTGGGATCATGACCTGAGCTGAAGGCAGACGCTTAACCGACTGAGCCACCCAGGCGTCCCTAAGCTTTTCTTTAAAAATGTTTCAGCAAAAAACAAATGGTTGAAGCAAAGGGGGCGAAATGTGACTTGCTAAGGCTAGATGATAGGAATATGAGTACCCATCACTCTGTCCTCTCTATGGCTCTTAAGGTTTTTCCGCAATAAGAACTTTAACAATTGGTTAAATCACATTAATTCCAAAATACAGTAATTTATAGGAACGCTGAGAATTTGGGATAATTTTTTTTTAGATTGGGCGATTTTCCATGGAAAATGGACTGGCAAACATTTCCTATGGGAACGCAAGATTTCCTTGCTGACTTGAGAAAACATCGCTTTCTAAACCCTCAGCTGCACGCATCTCAATATCACACATAAGTAAGAAATGAGCTGGTCTATCTTTGAACGTAGCAACATCTTTCCTTAATGCTTTTGGAGCGAACACATGGATTTTATCCTATGTCAGTATACCACCTCGATGGCATTATTAGCATATGGGGCTGGGTAATTCTTTGTTGTGGAGGCTGCCCTGTGTCTTCTGGGGTGGTCTCTCCCCCCTAGATGCCAACAACACCACCCTCTCTCCAGTTGTGACAGTCAAAAATGTCTTCCAGAAATGTCCAAATGTCTCCTGGGGGCAAAATTAGCCCCATTGCCGAGAACCACAGAAATATGTGAGCACAATGAAATCATTTATTTAAAATGTTCTACAAGCCAGGTTTTCACCAAAGTTGACCCTCCAGAAGGTATTTATCTTTAATCATGTGTCTGGTCCAACTTTTCACTAAAGCTGACCCTCCATGTGTAATCTGCTTTGGCAATGTATTGTATCTTTTCATTTCGTATTTGAATATTCTCCTACAACATAATTATACGGATATCCCATAATTGAGTAACTAAAACTCTACTGAAAGATATCTGGTTGTTTCCCTCTTTTGTTATTATAAACAATGCCACAAAAAGAAACCTTATAGCTAAATCCTGGCACACCTCACTATTTCCTTAGGCTAAGTTCCTAGGAAGGCATGGAGTCAAAGATACATTTTGATACGTGAGGCCAAATCACCCTTCATAAAAAGTAGTACCAACCTGACCTCCCATCACCAGAGTGGGTGAGTGCCTGTTTCCCAACCCTTTCAACACAGGGAATTACTTTTTGTTTTGTAAATAGTTATCATAAGTTTTGAGATGGTATTTTTATTAATGTTGTTTCTTTACTACTAGGTAAGTATAATACTTCAGATGCTTTTTTCCATGTGTACAAATTCTCTGAATTTCTAGTTCATTCTCTCAACCCAGTTTTGTAATGGAATCTTCCCCCTTCTTGTTGAACTATAAGAGCTCTTTATTTATTGAGGATATTAATCTTTGGTCATCCATGTCACAAATATTTTTCTCAGCTTTTAGTTTGTCTCTCTGTTGCCTACAGAGTTTTGACGTACAGAAGTTTCCACTTTTATCGACCTAAGATCTTTCCTCTTGTGATTTCTGACTTTTGTATATTTAGAAAGCCTTCCTGACCCCAAGATTACATTGATGCTGATATGTTTTATTCTAGAACTTTTAAGGATTCATTAAAAATATAGACATATCTAATCCATTGGGATTTATGTTGGCTCACAGCCTGTAGTAAAAATCTCATTTGTTATTATTTTAAAATAAATAGCCAGTTTTCCCAGCACCATTTGCTGATTGATTTATCCTTTCTTCATTGATTAGTAATCTCAGCGTTACCGTCTACTAAGTTCTTATGTTTACATTTGAGTCTGTTTCTGGACTTCAACTCACCTTGTGTGATTTCTCTATCACACTAATTTAAATATCCTGGTTATAATATTGTAAAAATCTGGTAGGCCAAGTCACCCTTCATTACTCTTCTTTTCAAAAAATTCTTGATGATTAATGCTCATTTATTTTTCTAGCTGAACTTAAGAATCATGTCCTGTCCCATTAGGATTTTGACTAGAATCATGCTAACCCTACAGATTATTTTGGGGAGAATTGGCACTTCATAGCATGGAGGCTTGCCCTCCCAGAATGCGGTAAGATCTTCCTTTTATTTGTTTTTCCCTTATTTTTCTGGTCTTCCATAGTGTCCCTTAGAAAAGTTTTACCCTTTGTAAAAATCTACATTCTGTACTTGTAATGCTACACTTATTTCTGTATATTTGATATTTCTGGTACTGTTCTAATAGGGATTTTGTTTCCATTATACAAACGCTGTGTCTTCATTGATCACTTACTATAGGCCAGACATCCCTTGAACATTTTCACTCACTAGGACACTGTTTTTATGTAGTTCTTGCTGATACGTAAGAAAACTTACTGCTCTTTGAATGTTAATTGTGTGATGGCCTACCAGCCAGGCTCCTATCCGTTGGACTGATTTTTGGCTGGTTCTCTACTGGCATGTTTTTAGGATGCAAGTACCATCCTGTGTGTGGGAAAGGCACCTGCTCCCCCACCCAAACTGTTTTCTCCTATAAGCTGATCCATCTGCCCCGTCTCACTCGGGGCCGCCTTGTGATCAAAGAGACAGAGCTCTGCATGGTCCTCCACGCCAGCCCCACCTGCCGACCAACCACACCCCCAAGAGCCACTGTAACAGGCACCTGCAAAAAACCAGAAGCTTTTAACCGGCTGCCCCTCTGCCTCTACCTTGGTTTTCGGTCCCAACAGATGCACCGTTTGTCTTCTCTCCCGGTAGAATGCTACCACACGGTCAGGAAGATATATTTAGAAATTACCCTGAAATGGCCAACCAGCATAGCTCCCTGGAGACAGAATGACATGGAGGTCAACTCCGAGGCCAGGAGACCTTGCCTGGGATGCCGGCTGCGCTGCTTATGGGTCCTTATGGACCTCCCTGTGACTCAGTCCTCTCCTCCGTACCATGGGGGCTAATCAGTGCCCACCTCCTCTGGGGGGAATGGATGATTAACGGCTAATAATTGAGAAGCATGCCTAGGAGAGAGTAAGCACTCCGTAAATGTCATCTCCTTCTGCTTCTTCTTTGAGCCAGAATCTGTTTATCTTTAATCATGCGTCTGGTCCAGCCTCGTCTGGTCATACTTATCTGACGGTCATGTGCCTAAACAGCTGATCCCGGACGGCCTAACCTTCGAAAACCAGGATTTCAGGCCATTAACAGACTGTTCTTACAAGGGGCATGGGCTGCCTGTGGGGTCAGCGATTCCAGCTCCTGTCAGCAGCCCCCGCCCCCCCCGTGGGCCCCCTTTCTCCTACAGCAGGAGTACCGAAGGCCCAGTATCCAGGGAAGGAACCCATCCTTCCCTGATGACCCCCCCAAATGAGAAAGAGGATGCAGGCTGTGTGGCCAGACCTTTTCTACATAATGGGAAGGAACATGGCCCCTGCTGAATGTCCAGGAAGCCCAGAGGCTGTCTGCCATCTCCCTATCTGAGCTACTCCTGCGTGGAGGTGACGTGAGAAGGTGCTCAAAGAAACCCCATGGCCTCTAAATTCTCCCAGTGATCAAAGCATGTCCCCCCATTGCTGCTTATGCCCCAGACTCCTGTCCCCATCCTACGCTCTGCTTAGCCCACCCCAAGCAACCCAGATTCACATCTCTCTTGGACCCTATATCTTAAGCACGTGACTTTTTTTTAATTGTGGTGAAATACACCTAAAGTTTACCATTTTTACCCTTTTTCAGTGAGGCAATTCAGTGCCATTAAGCACATTCACAATATGACCCATCCCCACTGTCCAGTTCCAGAACCTTCCCGCCACCCCAACAGGACAACCCGTATCCATCAAATATCACTCGCCATTCCTCCTGCCTCCCAGGCCCTGGCAACCACTAAGCTACTTCTGGTGTCTGGATTTGCTCATTCTGGGCATTTCATAGAAATGGAATCACAATGCTATGCAGCCATTTATCTCTGGTTTCCCTCACTCTGCAAACCATCCTCAAGGTTCATCCAAGTTTGCGTGTATCGGTACCTCACTCCTTTTTATGACCGAATACTAGTCCCCCATATGGACGTGCCATGCCACGTTTACCCATTCGCGCAGCGATGGACATGTGGGCTGTTCCCACCTTTCCGCTATCACGAAGTCAAGCACTTGACCTTTAACTGACTTCCGGCTTTCAACTCTCCGCTACGTTCAGGGTCTAATAGCAGCAGCTATTAGCTCCCTCAGCTGCCCCACCCCCGCCCTGGGCAGCACCACCTTTTCCCTCCCAAGGTCCTCTCAAGAGACCTCCAGCAAGCTGACCCTCCACACCTGTCCTCATGCCCACAAGTCCTGCCATAATCCCACCGTCCCCGTGAGCAGCTCTGCAGGCGGGAGACCTCTGCTCAGCTCAGTTCACCTCCTTCATCACCCCACGCGGCACCTTCCCACCTCTCACCCTCACCAGAAGAAGACAGGTGAGTGCAGGACAGTAAGATGTGCTGAGCGAGAGACTGAGTTCACGTTTGATATAACTGTTCTATTTTATTTTGAGTTATTGCTGGTCTCTTACAGTGCCTGATTTATATTTTAAACTCTGCCACAGGGATGCATGTATGAGAAAGAACATAGTATGAACAGGGTTCTGTATTATCTGTGGTTTCAAGCATCCACTGGGGGTGTTGGAGATGTATCCCGCATGGATAATGGGGGTGGGGGGACCACTGTCTCAGGAAACCAGATCAGACAGAACTCAGGCCCCAGGCTCCCAATTTAGCCAGCTCTTTCCTCCCCACTGTCCTGCCCCCCAGCACCTGGCCAGTACTGCATTCAAGTGTCACCAGCTGGTTTTCCATACTCACCCAACCGACTCTTTATCTTGCAAAACGAGAGCCAAAAACCAGAAAGAGCCAAGCTAATCCAGGCTGCAGGTGTATATAACCCCGATTTTCTTCCATGAGAAAAAAATGGAAGGGCTGAGAAGCTCCCAGATGGGACACGTCTAAGGTCAGCCCCCAGCCCAGCACCCCCACCTGAGAGCACCTGAGGATGGAGCCCTTCCTACAGCTGCTGGGCTCCTCAGAGTTCTCTGCAGGCCCCCCTGGGGGGCTGACTGCCCAGGTGCCTCGCAGGGCCCCAGTTGGGGGGAAACTGGCCACAGGAGGAGTGTTTACACTAGGGAAACTGGCAAATGCTACAAACCAGGCCTGGCCCACTGCCCCGGGCGCTTCTGCCCGCGGAGAGCTCTATAAGGGACCATGGAAGAAGCCGATCACTGTCCAAGGCCTCGCAGCCAGTGGAGAATCAACCCCAGGTCACCCGGCTCCAAACCACGCTCCTCCCGCTGAACCAAACAAACATGCAGATCAACAACCGTCTCCGAGTTGACGGACGGCAAGGGAAGGCAGGTGGCCCTCTTTTAGGTCTGGGGGCTGGAGGTCTCTATGACCATAAGCAGGTGGGCTTGGAGTGGGTGGTCCCGATCCCGTTCCTGCTCGGTTTCCTCCAGGGCCGCCACCCCACCCCCCACCCCGGGGCCCCAGACCTCCCACGGGCCAGGCGTTCCTCACCTCCCTGCCCCAAGAGAGGGTCCCAGCCAGCTCAGTGAGCAGGTGGACAGCATTTGTTCGAGGGGATGGGTTCAGGGCGAGGTTATGTCCATCAGCTTTCAGGACAAATTCTCGGTTTATTAATTCTCCTCCATTACGCAGGGAAAAGTAAACAAGCTTTTCTCGGGCGGCCTGGCACAGAAGCCTTCCCTATTCAAACACTGCGAGAATCGACAGGCTTGGGAGTATGAGCTCCCAGCCCCGCTACCCAGGGGGCCCCCTGGCCTCCTGCCCACGACGTCCTGGCCTGCCGAGACAGGCGAGCCGGGCTTTGTGCGGTGGTGGCCGGCTCCAGAGTCCGGCGCTCCGGGCCTGGCAGTGGCCTCAGCTCTCCGGAGGGAGCACCAGAGATTTCCGGCCACCTGGAGAGCTCCGGAGGAGGTCAGAAAGGGTCAGGCCACAGCCACGGGCACCAGGACAAGCATCACACCTGTGCACTTCACCCCTCCGTGAGGAAAGCGCTCGGTCAGGGCGTTCATATGATGCCTGCTTCCATTTAAGCCATGATTTGAAAGGTGCGGGGGGAAGAAAGGCGAGTCGCAGTAATGAAATCAAAACAACGGCTAAGAAAAGACTTCTCCGAGCAGGATGCTGCTACAAGTGTTTCTAAGTGTTGCTCAGGAGACTTTTACCTGCCGAGCCAAGATGGTTGCATGTTTTCAAGTCAAGCTGCAAGGACCAGAAACAGGGAGGCGCGAGAGAGGCGGGAGCCGCCTTGCCCTTGGACCAGCTGTGCACACTGCCCCCAGGAGGAGCTTGGCCAGGTGAGTCCTCCTGTGACCCATGTCACGAGGAGGAAGCTAGCATCAAAACTCCGCTAAAGGGAAGTGACTTCACTGCTCCCCCCAACCCCCCAGAGCTGGAGGTTCCTTTGAATTACGTTCTTACAGTAAGAGCTCCCTCATCCCGCCTCCCAGGTACTGGGGGATGCTACTTCTCTACAACGCCTTCCCGTTGTTGCTCCTCCCGGAAGGGTCCCCCACAGCTCAGCCAAAGGGGACTGAAGACTGCCCAACAACCCAAGACCAAGATCTCTGTGGTTTTCCACCGTGTGGCCTCAGGCACTCCCTGCAATGCTCCTCTGTCCTTTCCTAGTTGAGGGCTGTTGACCTCACAGCGGGTCTGGCCTGCTCTCCACCAGGCGCACCTTCCAGCCAGGCCGTGAGCCCTCTTTGTGCCCAAGGCCCGGGCTGCGTAACCCCTCCTGTACCAAGGGTCTGGGGACGCCCAGGGACCCTTTCTCCCAGCAATATTTCTAAATGCAAAAATAAAACACACAGCGAGTCCTGTGGAATACAGGAAACGAATAATACTGAAATATACCCATCCAAATATTTTCCAAAAACCCAGCTTTATGATACAGTTGCATAATATACGTGCTTCTTTATTAATGATTATAAATCAGGATCTAGCTGCGAGTCCGGTAACTTCCGTCCTTCCGAAGCAACAACGAACACACACAGCATTTCATGATCTCTGTAGCCACTCGAAAGCGGTGTGAAATTCGCTGTGACTTCTGTGGGCTGCCCACCCCTCTGGGGGTTTGTGGCCCACGGAGAGAGCACTTGATTTTGGGCAGAAGTGAGGGGCAGTGAAGGTGTGATACTCTTCCCGTCCGGGCTCCCAGCCCCGTGAATCCTGTTCGTGGACCCCTGTGCTCGAGATGCTTTTTTCATCCCCATTCCCGCCTCCTGCCTTCTCTTCAGCCCCAGGAAGGAGTACGCACCCCAGCTCCGACGGTGCTGGCCACACAGGCACCTTGCTACCCTGGGTGGATGAGCAGGAGGGTCTCGGGCCTGGGTGAGAAGCTGGCCTGCAGGCACCAGGAAGCCCCCCTCCCTTTTATTCTCGGAGGGGGCATCACCGGAAAAATGCTGTGTGGCTCCATCCTCCTCAGTCCAGCCCCAGGGGCCGCCACACATACCCAGCAGCTCCCTGATGGTGGTTCTGAGGAGTCTAGCAGCTCTGATCCCCCCACCCCTGCCGTCCCGATGGCAAAGCAGGACACGCTTACCTTCCGGCTCCTCCACGCTGCTGGCGGCCGTGGTCGGTGGTGCCACAGGGATCTCTGTGAGGTTCGGGACAGGAGGAAGAGAAAGCGAGGTAAAAAAAAAGATGTTATTTTTGACCTTAGAAGAGAACGGGCAGAGCACAGACTCCTCCCTGGGCCCTCCTCCCTTCCCCACTCCTCAGCCCTAGAGGAGGAGGGCCAGGAGCTGGAGGAAGCTGGCATGGGGGCCCGTAACGTGGCCTTGTTCTCTGGATGCTGTCCCTCCACCAGGCAGGGACGGGAGCGGGGAGAAGGCAGGGCGGGCCCACAGCGTGGAGGGCTGACCCCCCCTCCCCGTACGATGTGATTGCTCCCCTCTGACCTCCCCCCGCTGGCGGGTTCCGTGGCAGGGTAGGCTTCCGTGGCAGGGGTGGCAGGCGAGGGGGCTGGGAGGTGTCTCACGCATGTGGGGGGGGGGGGTCTGCACTCCGGGCCCAGGTTCCCACGGGCTCACACTTTTCTCGGTAGCCAGAAGACTAAGGAGGATCCGAGGGCCTGAGAGAAGCATGCACTTCACCGGGGTCGTTCCCTTTCTACCTCGAATGCCAATTCTTTCCTACTAGCTCCTGACTCCTCCTGTGCTCAGGAAAGGTGAAGAGGTTCCTCCAGTCTCTGGGAAAGTCGCCCAGGCATCCACCAAAAGTCCCCAAGGGGAGGGACTCGCCTCCTCCATGAACAGGGGGGCCACAGAGGTCTCCACGAACCCCCCAGACTCTGGCCACCATCTGACTGTTCGGGGTAAGACCTCCCTCAATCTCCAGACAGGATCAGCTGGGACCTGAGGCTTGGTGGGTCCAGATGCTCGGGCCTGGGGGCATGCCTGAGACCCAGCCCTCCACTCGGGGGTCCGCTCTTGCTCTCGGTGGGATTTAATCAGCACTGAGCCACGGGTGGCCTGTTACAGCAACTCAGTAAGAAGCGGACCACAGATCCGGCCTGCTCTTAGCCCCCAGGAGCTCCGTGGTCCTGATGGGTCAGGTATGTGCAGCAATGGGCGTGGGCCTCGGGTGAGCTCCGGGAGGTGCACAGAGGGCCCGGCTCCCAGAGCTGTGCCCAGACAGGCAGGAGCCCCCCCCCCCCCCGGGGGAACACGGTTTGGGTGCCTATAGCTGGCGGCCGCAGCAAGAGCTCCCAGAAACCCCAGGGTGGAAAGCCAGGTCCTCAGATGGTTGGCGGGAATGCCTGGCCTCTGCCGGAGCAGGTCGCAGAGCGAGACTTCCCGCTTCCCCAGGTTTCTGTCCCTGACTGTGAACCATCAGCTCCATTTCAGGGTCCTTCCCCTTGGGACTTTGACATGGCGGCTCCAGCTTGTTTGTTTTTCTTATGTTTTCACAACCCCCCGGGGGGCAGCGCCGGGTTTCCTCCCAGCTTTCTCAAAATGTTCACTTTGCAGCTTTTTGGCTAGACGGAAGAGAAGGGTTTCTGCAAATTGTGAGACTGACGAGTAGAGGTGGTCGTGAAAACCGTCTCAAGGTGCTCTGTGAGGGGTGGATATGGAACTCAATTTCCCGGGGCCAGGATTTGGGTTATCTGCTGGGACCGGACCCCTGTGACCACCCTGGGCCAGCAGACTCTCCTAGAAAGAGCCAGCTAGTGAATATGCCCAGCTCCGCGGGTCCTACGGACTCCGCTGTAGCTACTCAGTTGTGCTAGAGCTCAAAGCAGCCACGGATAACAGGTACGCGCGGGCGCGGCTCTGTCCCCATAAAACTCCATGGACGCTCCACTTTTCATTTCAAGCATTCCACGTGTCATAAAATATTCGTCTCCTGACTTTGCTTTCAAACATTAAAGAATTATTAAAAGAAAACACTGAGCTCCACCAAAACAGGTGGTGGGGTCAAATCCCCGGGCCAGCTAACCCCTGCCCTGGAGAAGCAGATCCCGCCGGGATCTGCTCCTTTTTCTGCTCTCCCTTCTGGGTTAGGTCAGCCCTGCACAAAGGAATCAGGAAGGCCAAGGCCGGGGGCTGGCTCCCAGCCAGGCCTGACTTCCAACCAAGGCTAAGTCTCCACCCATAACACCTGGTACGATCCTACCAGTTATAAAACATTAAGTCCCTTCTGCGCCAGGGCCCCTGAGTGGCCCCTGCGGTCTTGCTCACCCCCTCCTCTAGTTCCGGCAACTAAGGGGCTAACGGCTGGTCCAAGGGGCCCCCAGGACTCTCAGGGGAGCCATCAGCTGTCATAAGGGCCGTAGGGGGCCACACCTGGGAGCCTGTAGGGTCAGCGCCTTCTGCTCCGAATCTGCCAGGGTCCGGGGATCCCGGAATGCCCACCACAGCCACCATGGCGACCCCTGGTACGAGGCCACCCCAGGTCTGGGAGCCAAGGCAGAACATGGGACTAGGCCCCAGGTAGTGGAAAGGGGCTTGCTTCCCCCTGGGAACGGGAGACTCAGTCTTTATCAGGACAGAGAAGAAGCAGGCTGCCTATGCTGAGCTCCCAGCTGCTTTTGCAAGAACGCCCCAGGCTTGGAGGTCTCGCACGGGGTCCCGTATGGAAAAGTGCTCAACCCGCTGGACGTCAGCGGGGTTCAGAGAGGACTTCCCTCCCCCACAGCCCAGCCAGAGTCCGGAGGAGGAGGGGGGCTCCCGGCACTACATACTTATGCAGGGGGCGATGGGAGAGCGGCTCTGCTGGTAGCCCTTGGCGCAGCGGTTACAGGTGATGCCCGTCACACCGTCCTTGCAGGGACACTGACCGGTGGTCTGATTGCAGGTCTTGCCGGCCGCGCCCACGGGGTGGCAATCACAGGCTGTGGAGGACACACGACAGGAGGGTTAGAGGGTGGTGGGCAGGGGAGGGGGGTAGTCGGCCCCTCCCTTGCAATCCCGCCCCACCTTGGGGTGTCCCATGGACCCCCACCCCGGCAGACGGGGGGGAAGCGTGGGGTTGAGGGAGGCATGCCCAGTCAGGCACGCCCATACACACATATTCCAGAAGCTCTGATCACCGCCCACCTGCCTCCCTGGAGATGGGGACTGGAAATCAGAATGGACCACCATGAAAGGCTGTTTTGGCAGCAGGGAAGTACAGCAGGGGAGCCCTTCCAAAGTCCCGAGGGGAAGACAGGAAGGAAGGCAAAGCCCTCAGGCTGATCACAAGCAGAGGGGTCTGACTCCCCACAAGGTAAGTCTGTGTCTCCCCGCTCCTCTGCCCCCGGGTCTCCTTCCCTACCCTCCATGTTTGGAACACGATGCAGCCTTGGGGTTTGCCAGGTCAGAGGGGGTGGCCAGGGAGGTGAGACCCGCCAGGCTGCCGCGCCCGTCTTGGTTTGCAGCCAGGAGGTCCGAGGTGCCAACCGAAAACCGTGGCACCAGACCACAGTGATCACCTCAACACCCTGATTAGAAGTGCAGAGAGCAGGGAGGTGAAGGAGGCTCCTGGGGCCACGCAGAAAGGGAGTGGCCATGCTGGGAGGTGAGGCCCCCCCACAGAGCAGGCCCTGCACCCCTCGTCCTAGTCTGGAACAGGCTAGAAAGCTGGGGTGGCCCACCCTGGTGTGCTACATCCCAGGGTCCCTCCCTGTGTTCCAAGGACGTGATCCCTGGGACAGAGTGGCCAGAGGACTTTGGGGGGGGGGACATCCCCACTGCTATGGACTGAAGCCTTGCGTCCCCCCAAATTCACACTGAAGCCCTAAATCCCAATGTGGTGGGACCTTCGGGTGGTGGTCAGGTTTAGGGGGCGTCATAGAGGGGGGGCCCCCCTCTAAGAAGAGGAAGAGCGAGAGCTGTCTGCATAAGCACACAGCAGGAAGGCCACCCCCCCGCCCCAGGAAGCCGGCCTTCCCCACACACGGGACGTGGGGTGCACTGATCTTGCACTTCTCAGCCTCCGGAACCATGAGAAATAAAATGCTTGCTGTCTAAACCACCCGTCTGTGGTGTTTTGTTATAGCAGCCCGAGCATCCAAGGTGCCCACCAGCCCCGGGCGGCTCGGGCAAGAGGAGCTATGCCCGCACGGAGGGGGCACCCGAGTTCCCGGCCCGATCCCGCTTCCCAGAATCCAGGGGGGCTCAGGGCGCGGGTAGGGGGAGGCAGGCAGGATGAACGGGGCAGACGTGCAGCCTCTCCTTCCACTGCCCACCCCCTTCCCCAGGGAAGCCCGGGTGTGGGGCGCAGAGGCAGGGGGGCGGGGGGGGAGCCGTCTGCCAAAAGCTGCTAAGTGTTTCTGCTCCAAATGGGGAGAAAAAGCATCCAAGAACAGAAGCGTGAGCAGAGCGTCCAGCCAGCACTGCCCGACGAGGCACGAGCCCGCCAGTGAGAACGTGGCTGCCCACTGCCCCCCAAAGTCGGCCCGGAGCGGCCCAGACGAGGAGAAGTTGGAAACAGGACGCAGAAAGGACAGGAATGTGAGGAATTGTTTGTCAAAGTGGTGTCTAGACACGTGGAAGCTTCTGGAAGCTCTCTGGGTGGGGGTCCTGGCTGTGGGCACCCCCCACTGAGGCTAGCGGAGGGCAGGGGACACGGGCCGGGGATGGGAGGAACGGGGGTGGCGCACGGGCAGCCCAGGCTGGGGCGGGGTGGGCTGGGGTGGGGTGGGGGGCTGCCAGCGGGTTTCTCCTGTTGCAGGATCCACGGGAGGACAGTGGGGCTGTCCCCGTGTTGTCCCTGTAAGCAGCAGCAAAGTCTCCCATTAGGAACAGGTCTTCTTCAATCTCCCCTAAATTCAAGTGCATCCCCCGCTGGTCTGGTCTTGTGTTCTCTCCTCTCTCGTGGTGAGAAAAGACTCAGGCTGGGGACGATGCTGTGAGAAGGGGATGTCTGGAGAAGCCCTCTGACCTTTCCCTGTGCCCTGAAATCCCGCTCCTGCGGATCGGGAAGGCGGATCGGGCCTGGGCAGCGTCTCTGAGAGGGCAAAACCACCACAGCACAGGACCCCGCTGTCCCAAGCCTGGTGGGGGCCACGGGGCGCCGGGCGGATGTGGACACCCGAGGCTCATGCTAGCTGACCTCCCATGGCCTGCTCGGCAAGCCTGCTGGTCATGCTAAGATTCGTGCCAAGCCCTCCTCCCCTCCGTGCTGACGGAACACAGCTGTGGGCCAGGAACTTCTGGATCGGAGCCCTTGGCTGAGAGGATGTCACCAAAGGTTGCTCAGGCACTGAAGGGTCAGAGCCGAGTCACCCAGAGGCACAGGTCGCCTTTCCCAAAGCGGGAGCGGTGCAGAGCAAAATCTCGGGGGGCTGCAGTGGGTGAACGGCACTGTCTTCGCCCATGGCCCCTCGCAGCTTGGTGACCCGTCAGCTGCTTGGGCTGGCGAGCCGCCGGGGCAGGGGGCGGGGGGCGGAGAGCCAGGCTCCAGCTGACGTCGGCTGGGGACAAGGGCCATCCTCAGTGATAGCGGGGAGCTGGCACGTCCTCTGGGCCCGTCCTTTGATTAAAGAAGGGGGTGCTTCGCTGCTGGGTTTCTAATCTTTCTCCCCAGATTTTGCAGAGACTGTGAGCCCGTGGCCCCTTCGCCTGGTGTGACAGAGCTGGCTGTGTTTCCATGAAAAAAATCCCTGTTCCGGGAAGAGAAGCCATCGGGGTGCCAAAGGGGGGCAGGGGGGGCCTCAGTAGGCTACTCAGGTCACCTCCAGGGTGGTGGGACCATCACTAGGGGGGAGCGTGCCTCCAGCACAGCGCCACCACCCGAATACCTGGGAACATCTGAGCACATCCACACATCGTCCCCTCGGGTCCTCCCACGCACCTGTGGAGTCTGCATGACCTCAGAGGACGAGACTGCAGGCTGCCCAGGAGAAACCCAGGGGAAGGGAGGCGGTAAGGGCCTGATCTCTCAGGGCATCACAGAGACCCTCACCCACTCCAGACAGCCCCCTCTGCACTGCTTGGTCTAGAAGGAGAAATCCCAGTCTACCTGGCTTGGAGGGCTTTCTGTTACCTGGGGGCCAAATGTAATCCCAACAGACTTGGGTTGCACTCATTCTCAATTCCAAGCAACAGAGCCCCAAAGCAAGGACCTTCCCCCCAAAACCCACATATAGGGAAAGCCCAAGTTATGTCCTTTATGCAAAGAAGGGTGAGCTTCCAGGTGTGAGGACAAGTGACAGGTGACCATGCCCCACAGTGGGTTCCTCTGCAGCCTGAGACAAGACAAGCACCTGGCAGTGTCCAAAGAAGGGAGTCTGAGCCCACCAGTTACAAAGGAGGCTCCGGACCCCGGCCCTTAGGGAGAGAAAGCCAAAGGGATCCCGCCGTATTCATTCATCCCAGAAACACACCCAGACACGCTTAGGCCCACACATATACAAACACACATAGACCGCCGCACAGGCTCACCTGGGACCACAGCGGGCAGGGCAGCGGAGGCGCGGGGCCGAGCAGGGGTGTGGGGGGAAGTGCAGATCTTCCCCCGCGGTAAGGGGTCTGGTGAGGGGACAGGGAGAGAGCTTCCCTAATCCTTCCGAGAACAGGGTCTGGGGCAGAGCGCCTACCGTCACTGGAGGACCATCCGGTGACTCCTATTTCCCTGGAAGTCAGCCACTTTTTCGGAGGAGGTCAATCCCTCCCGTGGCAGGTCACCCTGTGCTCATGGGGCAGGCAGCACCTGGTCATGGGAACCGATCTACCCGAGGGTTTTTCCATCAAGAGGAAGGTGAGACCAGACGGAAGCCCAGGGCCCTGAGAAGGCAGCAGGATTAGGTTTCTCACGCACGCAGCGGGCTGGAGTGCCTCCCGGCACGGAGGGGAGCCTGGGCCATCTCTACTCTAGGCCATCAGTCAAGGACAGCCAGCTCAGGGCACACAGACGGTTTCCTAGGGGCGGCATCACACCCAGGGCTGGGCCCGTCCTGCCAGGACCGCTGTGTGACTCTGGGTTAGTGCCTTGCCCTCTCTGGACCACAGGTAGCTCTTCCACTTTAACAGTCCAATGCTTGGTGTCTATGGTTTCAAGGCCTCAGGCAGCACCCCCACCCCCACCCCCCCACTGCTAGAGGTCACTGCAGTCCTGGCCCAGAGGACACGCTGCCTGGTGCACCAGGCAGGCCTTCTGTCCACACCCAGAGCCCTGGCAAAGTTGACCTGAAAGGCAGACAATCCCGATCCCGGGCTGCTTGTCTCCAGCACGGCCTCTCCCAGCTTCTCCTGACGCCCTCCGCCCTGGGTCCCTGAAGGCCCACGGCCTCCATCAGGAGAGGATGCGTGTCCGAGGCCGGCCTCCTCCACCACAGCTCGCACAGTATTTGGAAACCCATCCTGGATTTCCTCCCTCCTATCAGGAGCTCTGGTTACTTCTCCTGCAGATCTGACTCCAGGGGCCCCCGGGGTCAGGCAGGACCCTCCGTGTGGGCGGCCAGGCTGAGATCCAGCTGCTGTGGAGGGTCAGGGAGAGAGGAGGGAGGTGGTAGGAGTGAGGAGCAGAGAGGAGGCAGTGGAGGGAGGAGGAAGGAGGAAGAGGGAGGAAGGGAGGACCGTCGGGAGGACTGGAGCATGCTTAGTGCAGGTGAGAGTAGCGCATAGAGACAGAAAGGGTGAGCGTCTTCAGAGAAAATCAGGTTCAGATCCAAAGGGTTCCCATGTCTCTCGTAGGTGTGTCCGGCCTCTAGGGGGAAGCCCAGTGGGAACCCCCTCACCCAGAGGTGGTGCTGGGAGAGGCCAAATGTCGGGCACTAAGGAGTGTCCAAGAACCTGATTTTTCGCTACTCCCCAAAACGGGGTGAGGAGGACTGGCCACCAAGAAGAGAAACTTGGAAGCTGGCCAAGGCTGCTGGGGTGTTCCCGAATGGAGGGGACCTGATGCAAGGTGGCAGACTGGCGGTGTGGGGCTCAGGGAAGCCAGGCAGGAGGAGGAGCGGAGGGGGACTGACCCGAGGGGGACTGGTTGCCAAGTGAGCTCAGAGCTGTGAGTAACGGGAGATGGGGAACAAGAGGTCCAAAGACATGGTGTCAGAGAAGCCCTATGGAAGAAGCTTCTAACCATCATCATCATCATCATTTCATATGCATGGAGCAACATCACCTTTTTTGCTGTACAGTTCTATGGGTTTTATCACATGCGTAGATTCCTGTAACCACCACCCCAATCAGGATATAGAACATTCCAACTCTCCCAAGAAGTCCCTCATGTTCCTCTGTGGTCAGCAACCCCACCCCAACTCCTGGTGACCACGGATCTATTCTGTCCCTCTAGCTTCACCTTCTCCGAACGTCGTATTCTGGGACTGTACAAGTATGTGTGATGTATGGATGTACCGTATGGAGTCTTTGGGACTGGCCTCCTTTACTCAGCCAAATACATCTGAGATGTGTCCGGGCTGCTGTGTCAATCAATCGCTTGTTCATTTTCATTGCCCAGTAGTGCTCCCTGGTACACAGACTGCAAGGTTTTTATAATTTTATAAGAAACTGAAAAACTCTTTTCCAGAGTGGCTGTGCCATTTTGAATTCCCACCGGTGGTGTATGAGTGCTCTAGTTATTACACATCCTCGCCGATGCTTGGAATTGTCAGTACTTTGTATTTTTGACATTCTAATAGGTGTGCAATGGTATCTCATGGTTTTAATCTGTATTTCTCTAGTGACTAATGATGGCTCATATATTAAATTGCCATCTGTGCATCTTTGGTAAGTACCTGTTCAAGTATGTCGCCCATTTCTAACTGAGTGGTCTGTTTTCTTATTGTTGAGTTTTGACAGTTCTTTAATGTATTGTGAATCACATCCTTTGTTGGGTATTGTCACGTGCAAACATTTTCTCCCATCTGTGGCACGTCTCACAGAAGGAGCATCTTAAAAAGTAAGCCAGATGCATCACTGAAGTCTCTCCTCTCCTGACTGCCCCCCCAACCATGACTTCCACTGCTGTTGGAATGGGGTTCTCCTCCTGTCCACACCCCCAGGAGCTGGCCCTGCCCCTGCCCCAGCTCCCTTTCCTGCTTCCGGATGCTGGTACTGCACATTCCTCAGGTTCCTCTTGCTCTCACATCACAGGTGTCGCATGTTCTGTCCTCAGAGAGGTCATCCCTGGCCACCTAGCAGAGCGGCTCCCCACCCTGCCATGTCACGCTCTCCTACCACCCTGTGTATTTCCTCCATGTGATTCACAGTCCATATAATCTTCTACTTACTTTTTCTCCTTTGTTTACCATCGACCTCCCTCCAGAAAGTGAGCTCCAAGGGAACCTGTCTGCCTTGGTCACCACTGTAACCACCCCTCTCCTGCATGCAGCAGGTGCTAAATAATCACTCGGGCAGTCAGTGCACAAACTCGGGCCAAATCCCCTCCCTGGAGGGAAGAAGTGGGGCAGCAGGAAAGATAATCCCCTCACATCCTAGATCATCAGCAACCTCCATGCGGAACACTCCCCACTCCTAAATTCTGCATGCTCCCGAGGGAGCGAGGATAATTTACTCCGTAGATTATGCACAAACCGCATCTCAGCTGTCTGTGTCCACCTCCTCCGCAGCTACGCTTTCCTTTCTCCCAGCAGTTGCTAACAAGGCACAAAAGAATAAATGTTTCAAGTTGCACTACCTCGCCTCTCCCCTGCCACCTTCAGATCAAGGTGCAGACAGCAGGAAGTAGAAGGGGAGGGGAGCCCCGTAATCCCAAGCTGGGTTATTTGACCCTCCGTGATCTAGTTAACCATAGCCTTCCTGCACCTGATTTACAGCCGAGGCGGAAGGCATGGGTCCTACAGATGGTTCCCAGAGAGAGACTGAGATGGGCTCGGGGCAGGTGAGCAGGGGCCGGACAGCACCACAGTGGGGGGACCCAGAGCACCTGGGTCCCGTGTACCAGGGCAGTGGGGACCAGCTTGGAACTTGCATCCCTCTCCCTGCCCCAGGCTGGTCAGGAGCCCCTGGGAGGCTGCCGGACCTTTCCTAGCAGCACTTTTAGATGTACTTTTGCATGCACACAGCCCGTCCCCACCTCTCCGCTCAGCCTTTCCCCAAGCAGCTGCTAGGCGCTCATCTCTGCTGTGTGTCATTTTTGCTCCCAAAGCAAAATCCTTTGGCGATAAACCCTTTATGGTGAGTGTGCAACAGCATTAGGGCAAACACCGGGGCTGAGTCCTTCCAGTGAGAGGGGCCGGTTCCCCCACATGCCACCACTCACTGAAGGAACTAAGGCAACCAGTCTCTGCTCTGTGCACATGCGACCAATGGCAGGGGGCTCTGGTACTGGACCTTCTACTTGGACAAAGAATCCTAAATGCTAACAGGTATGGAGTGCATGCCCTGTGTACTTGGGGACCTCTTCTACACCATTTCACGTACTCAACACCCCAAGTAAAATGCCCTCTGTTAACTGGGGCAGCTCAGAGATCCGAGGGCCTTTCTGCTCAAGAGCAGGGCCCCAGGGGCCCCCCAGGAATGTCCGTGTGGAAACAGGTTGAGAGTGGGTGACACCTGGGGGGCAGGGAGAGGCAACTGGCTGGGGTGCCAGGGAAATGAGACACGGAGCTCAGCCTGAAAGACCCCGTTTTAGGAGCAGGGCACATGTGTGGGTCATGGGAGCGGGGGACTCTCTTGACTTATAAAGACTCTGGAACGACGTCACCTGCACCCGATTTCCTGGCTCTGCCCACTCTTCCTAGCTCCAGGGTCACAAACTTCACCAACACAGGACATTGTCCCGTTGTTATCAGGGACCCGTAAAATTCTGAAGACTTAAAAAGAGCACGCAGGACGTGGAATGTGGAAGCTGGCCGGGACGCAGAGACCATAAATCTGAACACGATTTCACAGATGAGGATGCTGAGGTCCAGCGAGGTCACATGACTTGCCTGATGCTCCACAAGCTTTGAACGTGGAGCCAAATCTGGAGATCGGGGTCTCTGACCCCCACAGTCCCCAGGGAATAGGGGAAGGACGTAGCAACAGAGACCACAGATGGAGCTGGCTTTTCCATGGGGGAGTTTCCTCTCCTTCGGACTTTCCCTCTCCCCCATGAGTGCTGGGCCAGATCGGCCCCCTAACAGAGCCCACTCCTCGTGTTGTGGGCTCTACCCTCTAAGCTGGGAGCTGTTGTGGCCCCTGAGTGCCTTCCTCCCTAAGATGGCCACGCTTTTCCCTGCACTCCCAACATGAACACGGACCAAAAGTAAATGTCACACGGGACCCACAGAACAAAGGGCACTCCTGAGGTTTTTTAGGCTTTTGTAGGCTCCCCGGACATCATCTTAGAGTCAGGAAGGAGTGTGGAGTCCCAGGTTCCTAGCTATGGTGTGACTAAACCCTCAAATGGGAGGGAGACAAACCATGAGAAACTCTTAACTCTAAGAAACAAACTGAGGGTTGCTGGAGGAGAGGTGGGGGGAGATGGGGTAACAGGGTGATGGGCATTAGGGAGGGCATGTGATGTGATGAGTACTGGGTTTGTTTGTTTTTTTTAAAAAAGGTTTTATTTATTTGACAGAGAGAAAGAGAGTGAGCACAAGCAGGGGGAGCAGCAAGCAGAGGGAGAAGGAGAAGCAGGCTCCCCACGGAGCAGGGAGCCCGATGCAGGGCTTGATCCCAGGACCCTGGGATCATGACCTGAGCCAAAGGCAGACGCCTAACTGACTGAGCCACCCAGGCGCCCCAAGCACTGGGTTTTATAAACAACTGATGGATTATTGAACTCTACATCTGATATTAATGATGTACTATATGTTGGCTAATTGAATTTAAATAAAAAAAAAAACACTGGAATTAAAAGGAACTTCAAAAATTAAAAAAAAAAAAACCTCAAATGATCCAATCTAGCTTGCACGCATGCAAGCGTGTGTGCGCATGTGTGCATGCGCGCGCGCACACACACACACAATCTAGCTGTGATAACCATCCAATCCTATGCCTTCCTCTGGACGCTAGATCATCAGGATGCACCAGCTAAGCTCCCAGCTGGCAAAATTTAATTTAAAAAAAAAATTTTAAACAGGGGCACCTGGGTGGCTCAGTCGTAAGCGTCTGCCTCTGGCTCAGGTCACGATCCCCCAGGGTCCTGGGATCAAGCCCCATGTCCAGCTAGCTCCCTGCTTGGCGGGAAGCCTGCTTCTTCCTCTCCCACTCCCCCTGCTTGTGTTCCCTCTCTCACTGTCAAATAAATAAATAAAATCTTAAAAAGAAAAAAATTTTTAAACAATCCCATTCCACCCAATTTTCATCAAGAGGGCGCCTGGGTGGCTCAGTCGGTTGGGCGACTGCCTTCGGCTCAGGTCATGATCCTGGAGTCCCGGGATCGAGTCCCGCATCGGGCTCCCTGCTCAGCGGGGAGTCTGCTTCTCCCTCTGACCCTCTTCCCTCTCGTGCTCTCTATCTCTCATTCTCTCTCTCTCAAATAAATAAATAAAATCTTAAAAAGAAAAAGAAAGCCTTAAAAAAACATTTAAATTCATTGATAATAAATCCCCCCCCCCACTTCTCATCACCGGCGCGGCTCCTGGGCCTCACTCCTTATTCCCCAAGTGCTTGGGTCTCATCTGGACTCATTCATTGAAACGGAATCTCTTGGGGGTGTCAGATTTTCAAACCTCCAGGAGATTCCCAAGGACAGCCAAGGGCGAGAACCAGTTAGAGAGAAATATACTGAGGATGCCCTTCAGTGAAGGTCGAGAATCGAGGTGGAGAAAGACACGGGGAGCCCCATACAGTGGTCAGGGGGCCGAGGGGGCGCCCTGAGGTGCCACTTCCTCCCTGAGCTCTGACAGAGCTGCTGGAAGAAACAGGGTGGCTGGGAGCCTCAGGCCTGCACTGGCCAAGACAGCCAGGACCAGTGTACGCCTCTGCCGGCCACCGCCTGCATCTTCTGAGGACCCAGACACCTTTTTGGCGGCCTGCATTTCGGCCATGCTGACCGTGGCCTTGAAGGGGTGGGGATGCCTGATGCAGTGGTTAATTTCTTAACTCTCATCGCAATTCGGTTCACAGGAGACTCCCTGAATGTCTTTATCCATCACAGATGGTTTGGGAAGATGATAAATTAATATCGTTCAAATAGAGACACGGCTGGAATGGTCAAATAGCACCGTCTTCTTTGCGGGCCCCAAAGAGAAAAAGTGCCCCTGAGTCCATAAAGAAGACAAATGGTAAACAAAACCGCCTATCTTTTGACAGATTCCAGGACGAGTATCGTTCACCAACCATTCTGCGGAGAAAAGGGAGAGATTCATCTCATTGGACTTTGTATAGGACAACAGCCCGCGCCATAATGAGGCCTTCCCAGTGCTGGGAAATCGCGCTGAATAGGCGTGAGCTGCAGCCTCCTGCGTCCCTGGGCACGTTTATTACAGCCCTTTGTATGCACCAGCCCGGCCAGCCCCGGGTTGGTTCTAAACCAGGGGAGGGGAGAAAGAACCCAACGAATTTGTTGCTATGAAACTTCCCCAATAACGTTTGGAATCCAATGCCCTTGCTCCAAGCTGTTCTTGTCTGGGTCCACCCCTGCTCTAAATTGAGCAAGGTCGGGAGCCAGCCAATCGCCAGCAGGGCCTGGGTGGCCTCAGCCCCCCGCCTGGGGCTCCTCCCCAAGCCCTGGGAAGTCAAGGGTAAAGGGGGCCCCAGTGGCCATTCCCAAGCACCCTCAGGTCAACTGCCAACTTGAGTCAAGAGCCTCTGCCAGTTGTCCCAGTTCCCCAGTGAAATGCCTCTGAAACAGAGCAAAGAAGGACATAACTGAAGGCTACAGTTGGGCTCTCCCGAGGTCAGCCCCAGGAGGCCGGGGCCTGGGATGGCTGCATGCCTAGGGGACTGCAGAAGCCTCTGAGCGCAACCCACCAGAGATCAAAATGCTGGGGCCAAAAGCTTCCAGCAAAGGAGCCGTTTCCTGAAACCGACCCACCCTGGGAAGACAAGGCAGACGGACGGTCTCCGTGGGGGGGGGGTGGGGACAGAGAGACTCCCATCTGAAGACCTCAAGGGTACACAGCCTTCTCCGCTGGCATCTGACCTCCTACAGCTGGTCTCCCCCCGCCCCCCAAGATCTCAGGGGCTCCATTGGATGGGAAATGTCCCATGAGGATACAGAGGATTCAGAGAGTTCCCACTCGTCCCGAGGGGTTGCCACCAGAAAAAAGAGAGCAAAGGGGAAAGATCTAGAACTTTCTGCACCGAAGAAACGGCAGGACCTTTCAGGTCACGTTCCTCTTGCTCACCAATCAGAGAACAGATCGTTCGGGCAGTGTCTTTCCTCGCCAATCAGGACACAGGACCCGCCAGGTGGTAGGGTCTTTCCTCGCCAATCAGGAC
>NW_027397105.1:3718126-3742917 GCF_003265705.2 Callorhinus ursinus | reverse complement strand
GACACAGGACCCGCCAGGTGGTAGGGTCTTTCCTCGCCAATCAGGACGCAGGACCCGCCAGGTAGGGTCTTTCTTCGCCAATCAGGTGGCCGGATCCTTGAAGCACTGTCTTTCCCTGCCAGGCAGGAGGTACCGCCGAGGCCCGCCCCCACCTGCCATGTTTCCCTGGCAGGACACGCAGGCGTCCTTCCACGCAGAATCTGTCCTCACGTTCCTCTCTTCCTCGGGCCCTTCACTCAGAGTCCCACCACGGCTGGGGGCAGCTGCTGTCCAAGGCTCTGAGGGACGACCGAGCCACCAAGGCCAGCCGCAGCGTTTGAAATAAGAAGGCAGGGGCACACCCTCGTCTGCCTGCGCCTGTCCCGCCCGGAAACCAGCAGAGTGGGAAAGCCCCAGAGGACAGCCTGCAGGTTCCTAGGACCCGGTGGCTTCCTGACATCTCAGCCTGAGACAGGAGCGGCCACAGGTGGCTCTTGCGTCATTCTGCGTGCAACAGAGGAGAGGGAGGGGAGGCAAATGGCAAGATGATCAAGGATCTGCTCCCTCCTGCCTCCCCAGGGGACGTGCCTTTCCTGCTGTGATGGCGCAGGACCACTGCCCCTCCACGCCCAGCCGAGACTCCCTCAACCACGGGCACGGGGCTGCCCACCTGAGTGGCCCCTGCTAATTAAAATTCCCTCGCCAAATCCCCAAGAAAGCTATGTGCAACCCGTTGTTTACAAGTCCTTGGCTTTGATTTCTTCTGTAAAGGGAAGACAAGAGGTGAAGAAGGGGCTGGATACCTTCCAAGTACGGTCTCTGGAAACCCAAAGCCCTCTCTCTCTCCCGGGTCATGCTCCTGCTCATGCCTTCCTGCCACCAGAGGCGTTTCTGGGTCCCTTGGCTCAGGCCACCTTGAGGTCGGTTGGTCGGTTCCTGCTCCAAGGCTCCTGGGGGAGTCTCACCTTGATTCTCTGGTTTGGGATGTGGAAATAGCCGGGCTACCTTTAGGAGTAAACTTCTCTTGACAACCACCAGAGGCAGCCTTAAGTCCACAGATCTGGGAGGACAGCTCTGTTTGTGTCTGGGGAACCACCGGATTCATCCCTGTTCCTGTGGAACCGAAGGGATTCCTCCTGGAGGAGACAGGCTGGGAACCTGTTTCGTTTCGGAGAAAAGTATTCTCCACCAGCAGGGCCGGCTTCATGGGCCCGATGCTCGGAAGGGCACGCACTTGGTGGAAGCTCTGCTTGCTGCCGTTTAAAAATTCTTAGCAATTCCTGAGCAAGAAGGCCGGTGTTTTGATTTTGCGCTGAGGCCCACGAGTCCTGTAGGCGGTGGTACCCACGAGTGCCCGACATCTGGCAGATTTCCTGATAAGAAGATACCCTGGCTTCATCCAAAGGCTAGGCAGTGGCCACCGACCGGTTTCTGGACTGCAGCTCCTCATCTGAGCCTGAGCCTGACAAGGCTTGGGTCTTGCCCGTGTCAGGGTCTACACGGGTCTGTGTCAGGACCCTGATCATGCTGGATGGTGGCCCCAAGAGCCCTCGGAGAGAAATCTCTTCTTGGGAAGCCATGCTTACGGCAAGCCCTGCCTCTAGGCCTCAAGTTTTAGAACCGGACAGCCCCGGTCCCTGGAATTCCCAAAAGCAAATGTGGGGTGGGGGGGGCCCCAGGTCTCCCCCCAACAACAGCATTGAGTTCCCTGGCATTTCAACAGCTCCTCTGAGTCACCTGACTATTGCTTCATTTTTGTGAGGTGGGGGTGGGGGGGGACACAACAGCAGAAAAGTGAAAACATTCGTGCTCGCTCCAGCAAACGAAAAGCGTCTCCGGTCTCCCTTTAATTTTTTTTTTTTTTTTTGTCCTCAGAAGGAAAGCTATTTGCAGGTGGATTAAATGTTCCTCCTGAGACCCTGCCCCCGGAGCCGCCGACCTCACTGGGACCGTGACCGTGCGTGTCTTTGTGAGTGCCGGGGGTGGGGGGCGCGCACACATCCAGAGAAATACGTCTGCGTGGTCTGGGTAAGAGAGGGCCCTTTGTGCCGCCGGTAAGCCCGGTGAACATGACCCCCGCCCTGTGGTATGCAGCACACCTGTGCAGGCAGAGAGGCAGCCGGCCGGGGGCGGGGGCCCCGCACCCTCCCAGGGATCACACCTTCTCCTTTCTTCTCCTTAAGGCCATGGCTCCACCGCCCCTTTGTTTCGGCTTACGTCCCCACATACCGGGGCGGCCGTGCGTGCGCCGCGGTGCCGGTCAAGGCCGGGGTGCATGGGCACGCAAGGCAAAGCAGGAGGACAGAGGAAGACAGCAGGAGGACCGGGTTCCCGAGGCCCCGCCCCTGCCTACCTTTGCAGGCCTTGCGGTGGGTGACGGGCTTGCCCATGTCGCGGTAGTAGCCCTCCTTGCAGTAATGGCAGTGGCGGCCCGCCGTGTTGTGGCGGCAGTTGAGACAGACGCCCCCGCTCTTGCGCCCCGACAGCTTGTACAGCTCCATGTTGAAGCGGCAGCGCCGGGCATGCAGGTTGCAGTTACAGGCTGCGGGAGGCAGGGAGAGACGTCAGGCCGCGGCAAGGGAGGGACTGTCCCCAGCTTCCCCCCATGTCCACTGCTGGACCCCAGCAGAGACTGTCCCCAGCCTCCCCCAGCACCACAGCTGGACCGCAGTCCTTCCCCGGGAGCTTCTCCTTGGCTCCCCTGTTTGCACTCAGAAGCACCTACTAGCCACCCAGCAGCCAAGGGCTCTGCTTCCCTCTCATACAGAGACTGTTCATTTCCGTCCACCAAGCTGCCGGCCCCCACCCCCCATCACACACACACACCTTAAAGTTGGGAGGTGGCGCTGGCATCCTCCTTGTGCCCCAATCCTGCTTGCGAGGGACCCAGTGGTGTTCCTCCCCCTGTTCATATGCAGAGGCCCTAACCCAGCAGCTGTGAACAGGCCTGTGTTTGGGGACATGGCCTTTACAGAGCTGATTACATCAAAATGAGGCTCTGAGGGTGGGCCCTCCTCCAATCTCACTGGAGTCCTTATAAGAAGAGGCAGTTTGCACACACACACAGAGGAGAGGTGGTCTGCAAGCCAAGCAGAGAGGCCCCGGGAGAAGCCAACCCTGCCGACACCTTGACCTTGGACTTCCAGCTCCAGAACCGTGAGAAAGACACGTGTGTTGGTTAAGCCCCCAGCTTGAGGTTTTCGGTGACAGCAGCCTGAGCAGACTCCTGCATTGTTTCCAGGGCTTTCTACTTTGCGCCAGCACACTGCCCCCTCCCTTGAGCTCGGCCACCAGGCTGTCTTCTCCTGCGGCCACTCCACAAGCCACCGAGGGCTCAGGGGCCGGCTGCACCAGCTTCCATCACCTTCCCCTCGGGCATCCTCCTCATCTGGTTTCCCTCCTGCCCAGCCCTGCTTCCCTTCCCACGGCCACGGCCACCAGAGCAGGAGTTCTGGGCTCCAATCTGAGGATGTCCCCATCACCAGCTGCAAGTCTTTCAATGGCCCTCCCGTTTTTTCCTCTGGGTAAAATCCAAGTCGGTTGTCACACCCTCGGGGCTCCAAATAAGCTGGTCCTGCTTCTCTCCACACCCTCTCCTTAGCTCTGCTCACCGCCTCCCACTCCTTGCTCTGATGCTGGAGCGGTCCCCAGCTTTTTTCAGCTTCTAGAACATTCCATGCATACGTGAGGACCCCTCACCTGCCCCCTCCATGGCTTGTCAGACAGTCTCCTCCCCAGACCCCTCCTCATCTGCTTGCACCCTTACCCTCCACGTCTTGGTGGAGGATATCTGTGCCCGACCCATCTTCCTTCCACCCCCCACCCCCACCCAGGGCATCCCGCGCGGCCCCCTCAGACCACCCCGTGTTGCCCGTGACTTGCTTCTGTGGGCTCCGACCTCTAGGATAACTCCAGCTTCCATCTGGTCTACTCCTGCTCCCTCTTCAACACGCTTCGCCTGCTTTTGTGCTAAGTTTGTTTCAAATCGCATTTTATGTAATGTCTAAAGAAATGCTTAGTGCCAGACACTTGATAAACAAAAGCAGAAAAGAGAGGAAAAAAACGCACTCAGATTTGCAGCAACCACTGTTAACACAGGGGTCGTCCCTTGCAGACTTTAATTAACGTTTGCTCAGCTGTGGAGCTCCGTCATTCTTTCCTACGGACGTGGATCATACTCGTGCATCTCCCTCCGTGGCCTATTTTCCCAGGATGATGAACATCTTTTAATGCCAGATACTGTTCTGCATGATTGTGAAAGGCTGTCTAGTCTCCCTTGTACACGTGTGTGCACTGGGCTCTTTGGAATCCCCAGTGGGTGCATTTCAAAGCCGGGCCTCCCCGGGGGGCTGGGCAGTTAAGTTGTTTCCGGTTTGTCACTATTACAATCAACACCAAGGGTAACCACCTTTGGACCTGTGCATTTGTGCTCTGCTCTGATGGCATGCCTAGGGTAACTTCTGGATCCGCATATGTTTAACTCAGGATCCAAACTGCCGAATTGCCCTGGAGAAAGGCGGTCCTCGCTTCCAGTCCCTCCCAGCAGAATCTGAGAGCTACTGTCTCACCACATCCTCGAAGAAAACAACAGGACCCATTTGCTCTCAGTACTCTTTATTTTTCATCTCTGCCAATTCCTCTGGAAAACACACACACACATGATTTTAATTTGTGTGTCTTTGGTTACCATGAGGTTGGACATTTCCCCATGTGTTTATTTTTCTTTATATATTTTTTTCTTTTGTGCATTGCCTGTTCATGCCATTTGCCCACTTTTCAAATAAGGTGGGGTTTTTTTTCTTACAACGTCTAATGCTCTTATAATTGATGGATTAAAAACTATGTGTCTTTTCTACCACACAGGCTGCACAAATTTGTACCAGCTTCATATTCATTTATTACTTTTGTGATTAAAAATTATACATTTGCCTCTTTAACTTTTCTCTCTGACGTTACAAGTTTCTTTAGATGTTCTTGCTAGAGGCACGTCCATTAGTCATTCAGCTGAGAAGTAGAGAAGGATGGGGCTTAAGGGCAGGCACTGCGGGGGCCACAGGAGGAAAGGTTCAGTTCACACCTGAGTCTGGAAACAACTGGAAGGTAAATTAGGCCACAGAATGATTCCTGAGAGCCTCACCAAGGGTCTCTGTGCACCTCCAGCCTCTGGCTCAGCCTCGCCTGTCCACTAACACAAGGGACTGTCACACAAACATACACACGTCCACTGTCCCTTTGGACTCACTCAGCCAAACAAGGATGCTGCGGGCCGCTCAGTGTTAAGTGACCCACCAGCCCAGGACCCCCAAGGCAGTAAATGGGAGCCCAAGACTAGAACCCAGGTCTTCTGGCTCCTGGCCCACTACCCTAGAGGAAAGGACCCACATCCCTGGAAGGAACAGTGGTGACTACAGCACAGAATCTGGACCTTTCCTACTGGCATAGAAGTCACAGGGCCTGGCACACCTGCCTAGGGACAGGGATCTGGGAAGATCACTCAAGTCTGGCTTCCTTAAGGCTCTCTTGTACCAGGAAAAGCCTCACTAGTAGCATCTCTGGTCTTTCTTGGAGGCAGATGCTCACCCTGTGTCCTCCACTGTAAAGACAGTGCCAGGTGTCCCCGAAGCTCCCAATGGGGCTGCCTGACCTCTGAGCCCCTCCAGGGAGCTCAGCGCCCCCCTTCCCCACCCCAAGGGGAACCCCTGGGTGATATCCCTCTTCCATATGCACCTTACACCAACAAAAGTTCTTCCCAAACAACCGGTCACACAAAGGAAAGCTCAGAGGCCAAACTTCAAAAGGCAGGGCTCCCCTCCCTCCCACCTCCTCTTGGAGCTGTCAGGGGACATCAAGTGGCAATTGCCCATGCTCAGGCTTCTGCAAAGTATTTTACGGCTTGTTTTCTTTTCTCTGTGTTTTATTTTCTCTGCACAAATGGAAAAATGCATCAGACAAAGCAGCCCCCATCTGGGTCCCTCGGCTCCACACAGAGATGTCACCCCACTCCCAGCTGGGCCCCAGCCCCTTCCTCAAAAAGACACCTTAATCCCTCATGCCTTCTTGTTTATCTCCTGCCTCTCTTGGAGGCAAAAATATTGGGTATTAGTTTCATTATCAGATTTCAAGGAGGGAAGGAAAGGATGGCTTTGTGAGAACAGAGAGGTCAGCCTGGGGGAGAAGGGGGCAGGAGGCAGCACAACTTCTGAGGAACCTCCATGAGCCAGGGCCAGGAGCCCTGCAGGCTCTGCATCATGTCCAGGGGTCCCCCAGCCACCCAGAGAGAGCTGGTTTGGTCTGGACCCCAAGCTCCATGCCCTCCTTCCCCCACCGCCCCAGCTGGTTCAATTCAACACACACCTGAGTGCTCCTGCTACATGCCAGGCCCTATGCCACAGGCCACGAGGGAGACAGGGATGGACGATGCATCCTCAACTGTCCAGGGGCTCCCTGTCTGACAGAAGGAGGGGGCAGATGAGGGCTCTCGGCAGCAAGCTTTCAGATAAAGTAGGATAAATGCTCTCCGGAGTTGTGCCGGTTCCTTGACTACAGGACAGTGTTTGCCCTTACATCCTCCAACCCAAAGCACATCTCAATACATTTTCATTGTACAAATAAGAAAGAGCAAAAGTAGGAAAGTCAGAAAGTAGATGATGGATGGCTGAGTGGGTGGGTGAATGGATGAATAGGTAGATGGATGGATGGATGGAGGGATGGATGGATGGATGGATGGATGGGTGGGTGGGTGGATGGGTGGCTGGCTGGCTGGCTGAGTGGGTATGTGAGTGGATGGATGGATGGACAGATGGATGGATATATGGATAGATGGATGGATGGATGCATGGATGCATCATGGATGCATGGATGCATGGATGGACGGATTGATGCACGCATGCATGGGTGGATAGGTATGTAGGTGGCTGGGTGAATGAGTAGAAAGAGAGGACAGATGGAGAATTATGTGGTTTGTCTGGACCACACTGCGACGAGATACAGCTTTGTGACATTTGTGACATTTCTTTTATTGTTGCTTTGAGCTACTTAAAACTTGTCTTGCTGCTTTAACTCACCAATGTATCTGCTCAAGTCAACTACAGTGCTTTAAGGAGAAAAACCCACATTTAGGATGCCCTGGATTCCTCCCAGGACCCCAAGGAGGACCTGGTACACAATAGGGACTGAATCTGCATCCATTGGTTTGATCAGTTTACCAAAAACAGGCGTTAGCCCTCTCCTGAGAGACCCTTATAAACTAACTCCCAACGCCCATGCGCCGCCCCCCCCACCACACACACACCTCCCTGGGATATCCCAGGCTGAAAGGATCCTGCAGACATTATTAAGCTGTGTCCTGGTCCTGTCTCTCAGGGACTCTGGCCCTAGGTCCCTTTTATTTCACATGGCTCAGGTGTTCTTTCAATAGAATAGCAAGGCCATCCGACAATGGGCCTCCTCAGAGCTCTGGGCTGGGGCCAGAGGACCTCCTATGCTCTCCCAGCACAGGGGATCGCTCTCAATTTTTTCCTCCCTTCTAGAGCAGTTCTTCTGAGAAGGCAACCCCATGTTATTGCTCTAGCAGAATAGGAGTTTTATTTCTTTTTAATTTTTTTTTAAGATTTTTATTTGAGCGAGAGAAAGAGAGCACACACATGAGCAGGGGGAAGGGGCAGAGGGAGAGAGAGAAGCAGACTCCCTGCTGAGCAGGGAGCCCAATGCAGGACTCGATCCCAGGAGCCCAAGATCATGACCTGAGCTGAAAGCAGACGCCTCACTGACTGAGCCACCCAGGTGCCCCCAGCATAGGAATTTTAGATTTACATATCTGCAGCTAAACTGTCCAAAGTAACTGGCCCACGTGTGCACCGTCCACAGGCTGGAGGCTGCATAGGCAAGAAACCGGTCCCCAGCCCTGGGATACCCATCCCCGGGGAAGCACAGCCCTCAGATCTGCCGAGATTATGGACAAATCTCTACACGTCCAGGCCCCAGGGGCGGGCTGGGGCAGGTGCTGCCTCCCTCAGTGGTTCCTTCACTGACTTTGTCTGCGGCTGCTGGGTAGGGACCATGAGACTCGCTCGGCACGTGCAAAGCGTTCACAGCTTCCCCGGGGGTGGGGGCTCGAGGTTCTCCACTGGGACGGTTTTGCCTCCCAACAGACAGCTGGCAACGTCCACAGACATCTTTGGTTGTCACAACTCGGGGAAGGGCTCCTGGCGTCTACGGGATGGTGACCAGGGACGCTGGGTACGCATCCTACCAGGCACAGTTCCCGGCCCAAAATGTGAGTAGGGCCAACTGTGGCAAAGCCTGGGTTAGAGAGATTGTAATGGTCTCACCCATGGCAGCTTTTATACCCCTTACAGCTGACCAAGATGCTATTCTCTGAGAGCAAATTCAAATATTGCCCAGGGGGTGACAGATGTTCGCTCCTCCTGCAGACGCCGCCTGGAGCCTTTGAACGGACAGGGAGCTGGTGGAGTACAGGGGAGCCAGTAGCAAATAGGGCAGAGTCCCGCCCTCAGTGTGCTTCTGCCTCAGAGAGCAGAGGGACAGCCGTCTAGCAACTGCACAGGAAATCCGTCGGGCATGTCCAAGTGTCCTGAGCGCCATAAGGACTGACCGTCAGGGAGAGCATTCTGCTCGGCCCCTCTGCGGACCGGTGCACAGGGCAGGACCTCAGAAGAGAACCAGGACACAGACGGAACATTCCGGCCGGCCAGCACTGCCCCGAACGTGACCTGCACGTGGGGGTCACCTGGGCATCCGGTTGAAATGCAGATTCGGCTTCAGGAGGTCTGGGGCTGGGCCTGGGAGTCTGCATTCCCGACAAGCCCCCAGGCTAGTGGGCCGGAACTAAAGCAAAAGAAATGGGTCGGAACATGAGCCACTCGCTGAGAGGGAGCCTGCAGGGAGATGCTGGGTAGAGTTCATGGCCAGGCATCCGCACCGGGGCCACGGGAATAGGTCTGGTTTGGAAAGACATGATTCCTTGGCGGATTGGTTCAGAATGAAGCAAATATTTGAGTTGTTCTTAAGAGTCTGAGGCAGTATGTATACCCTTTTATCTGTTACTTTGCTACTCTATTTGGTATCCTATTTATTTAGAAACTGTTTGACCCTTGTTTATAAATCTCACGCTTTCCGCCCTCTGTGGCATGTTTGTGAGACCAGATCTCAGCTTTCCCTGAGGTGACCAGGCCGGGCCGTCGCTGCTCCTCACACCCCCACATCTGGCCCCCGCCAGCACATGGGGGATGCTTGGAGCCGGGCTCCCCAAGGGCTCCTTCCTGGACAGGGACCGAGCGAGGTGGGGCTGGCCCCCGCATTTCTGGGGCCTGGACCCTCTCATGCCTACACTACAGGTGAGCAGGGTAGAAAAGTGATGACCACACACGCCTAGATCCACTTAGAAAACAATCAATTCACCTTATTAATGGCAAATGGATTTACTTCTTCCTTCCATAGATACTGCCTGAGCACCTGGGGATGTCACAGTGCGCAGGAGATGCGGTCCCTGCCCTCACCAAGTCTCTGCCGTTAGCTGGCATGAACAGGTCTGGTGAATGCCGCTTTTTAGTAAAAAAAAAAGTGTCAGGAAGCACAGCTGCTAGGGGGTTGACGCCTGTGCACTTTGGGGCTCTCGAGACGATGCCCCCTTCCCCCTTCTCTTGAGCTCTGGTTGGCAATTCCAGGAGACAATCACTCACCGCCCCATCCACCCAAGACCCCAGCATGTGACGGTTCTCAAGCGTGGGTGCAGAGAATCACTGAAATTGCCTACCAAAACCCAGACGGCCGAGGCCCAGCCCTGGAAGCTTCTGATTCCATAGGTAGGCTGTAGATGGGGCGAGAGCGTCTGCCCTGCTACTCAGCGGGGGCATCCTGTAGCTTCCACCTGCTCGGGGTGGAGGTGATGGGGGAGCAGGGAAGCAGCCAACAAGATAGTGGCGACCTGGGAGTTCCAGAAGGAAAGGGTGTATCAAGGACACTCAGCGGGGTATCGGGCAGAGGAAACCATTCTGAGGAAGAGAAGGAATCCACTTTCGGGCATGTGGGGGTCCCAGAGTGGCGGCGGGGCGGGTGGGGAGTGGCTTGGTGGTCAGCAGCAGGGATCCTGGCTGGTGGGCTCGGGAGCCCCGCCGAAGCCACGTTCTCACGGGGAGGAGCCCTGACCACCCCCCAAGTCTCTCTGACGAGCCTCCCTTCGGTGGACAGAAGGCCCGCAGAGCCAAGGCATGGTTTCGTACTGTGGTTTTGTTTTGTTTTAAAAAAAGCTCCAACTTGAAAACAGAAACTCTGACCCCCGGACCTGCGCTTTATCTCCGATATCAGAAACAGAATCTACAAGAGGTGGATCAAGGTGGTCGGGAAAATGAGCCACAAAAACGGAGTGGGAAACCGGGTCCCCCGCGTCAGTCAGGGAGGCCGGGGTTCCCAGCAGCCAAGGCGGGCTTTAGATGGTTTCTGATAAAGTCCCCAGAGATAAGTGGCCTGTGTTTGCCGAGGGCTTAGAGAGCTTTAGCCCAGTCTGCACACAAAGGGGCCCTCTGTCAACAGTCCTTCAGGCCACTAATAGGGCTGAACAAACACTAGGCGTAACAAGCTCTTCACACCTGTGGGGCTTGGGAAAGGCCGGCCCCTTTGTCAAGATGTCAGACAAAAGAGCGGCTGGGAGCCCGTACCCCCCCCACCACCACCCAGCCAGACCCTCTCCCGGCTGCTGGAGAAGGACAGACTGGGAGTGGGGGACAGATCTGAGGTCTGTGGGGCTCGCCCCCTTCTTCCAGCACGAACGTGGACTCCAGCTGGTCACGGAAAGCGGCCCATCATGGGGGCCCCCCACACCGATGTCAGGCTGGTGGGGAGCTGGGGCTGGACCGGGCTGCGGGCGGGGGTCGGGGGTACCCAGGTCAGCGGCCCCACTCTCCCCAGGCACATCCACGCGGGGACTGTGGGCTGTGCAGGGCCACTCCCCGGAATCGGCTTGACCTCGCTGTCACTTTTTCCCCCGACTTTTTCTCTCTGTAAACATCTTAGGCTTTTCTTCCCTCTGTCCTTTTTTGGCTGCTCTGCCTCCCCTCAGGCTTTGACGCCATAGCTCCTGGAGCTGCCCAGGCCTTAAGGCGTAACTCAGGGCTCCTGCCGCACAAACATCCCCTCTCGGTGGAGGAAATGCCGAGGAGGCTTTGGTGAGCCGGGAGCAGTCATCAATCCTTTGTCTGCAGCCCTCCGGTCCTTAGATCCTCTCTCCGGGGCCCCTTCCAGAGCCCCGCCCCAGGCGGAGGGGGCCCTGCCCTGTCACCTCCCCGGGGGCGGGGTGGGGGGTGGGGTGGGGGGTGGGGTGGGGTGCGGGGACACTCCAGCCCAGGCCCACTGTGTGGCATTCCCCAACTCCAATGGCCCTCCTTCCCAAATCCCCCTTCAGGCTCCTCTCACCTTGTTGCTGCCCTGTTCCAGAACCTTCGGGGGCCCTGTTCTGGAGCCTTCTGCGGGGGAGGGGAGTGGCGCTAACTACAAGATGCAAACTCTCTTGCCCTCAAGGATATTCCTGGCTGCAAGGCAGAGGTCCAGAGACGAGGGTGTCTTGCTTCTTCATTACAGTAGGACCCCGTATGAACGCCCCCACCCCATCCCCATCCTCACGGGGGGAAAAGGGGATGTCGTCCCCCAAGGGCAAGAACAGGATTTTTGGAGCTGGTGCGGGCTTTCAGCGTTGCCTAGTTTACCCTCTTGTCGAAGAGATGAGAAAAATGCAGCCCCAACCGGCAAAGGGACTTTGCCAAGGACCTGGAACTCGTTAGGGGCACTCCTAATTCAGGGCTCTTTCCAGACCTCCAGCACGCGAGAACGATGGTCGTGGGCAGGACCAAGCTTGACAGACCCCCGCGTGCGGCCGCTGGAACGCATTCCCGAAGGCCGAGAAGTTTCTCGAAGTAGAAGCTAGGTCGTCCGAGCCAAGCTCCCCTCCCGGGCTTTGGTGGCCACGAAATCCTCTTTGCCTGTGGCTTGTCCGCCCTGCCCGGAAGGGGCTCTCTTCCAAGCCCGCTTCCCCGGAGGTGGCGCACACACTCCCTGTGTTTTATTAAACGGACATATGAGGGCTAATTTGCCAGCCACCCTGGCCAAGCCTGGCCCCTGGCTTCCCAGAGTCATTTCCCATCTGTAATGGGTCCCATCACCGGATCTGGCACATGCCCGGCTGGAGATGCGAGGCCGGACTCCAGCGGCCGTGGGCGAGGCTGGCGGCAAGGGAGGTTTAATGACTTGCGGTGGGTTCTGCCCCCGTGACACCAGGCGGAAACACATTGGATTCCCAGGACACCTTTCCCATTCCCGACACCGCTGACCCACAGGCACGGGACCTGTTATTTATTTCAACTCTGACTCGGGCTGCAGGCTCCGGAGACCAGCCTAACCTGCAGCCCAAACCGCTCCAGGGATCTGACACAGCATGCGGCGCCTCGTGAGCCCAGGGGCCAGAGCCCCCTGCCCCTGGATGGGGACAGGCTGAAAGCGGGCTCCCGGGGGGTCGCGCCGCGCCGGGTCAACACCAAATGCACTCTACCAACTAGGGTTGCCAGATTCAGCAAATAAATATACGGGGATGCCCGGTTACAGTGGAATTTCAACAAACACTTTCTGCTGAAAGTAAGCCCCGAGAGTCACAAGTCCATCCTATCTCCAGCACCTTCCAGATCCCCATCAGATGTGTGCTTTGCCTGAAATGTGTGATTTTTTACATAACAGCTTTTTTTTTTTTTTTTTTAATCAAAGGCAACTGTGATCTTCTGGGCATCTGCGAGTCCCACCAGGGGGGGGGGGGTCCCGCGCTTTAGCAGGAGCAGGAGGGAAGAGGTCTGCTCAGGCTTTTCTGCATTCCCACGGTTGCCTGAGGTTTCCGCTCCTGCTTGGTCAATGCCAGCCTGTCTTTTCTCAGTCACTTCCCTTTCCGCATCTGCTCGATGAAGACAGAAATCACATGTCTGAGGCCATGTTGGAGATGTGACAGTAGGGGCAGACCCTGCCCATCTCATGGCCCCCAAAGTGTCCTCCTGGCCGTGGACACCACCATCAGTGCTGAGCGGATAGGCCGCCTCTCTGCCCCCACCAGGCTCTGCGGGGGCTTGCTGTTCCCCAGCATGCCCCAATTGCCCATGCACAGATCCCCAGGGAGAAACCACACTGCCATTTAGGGAGAAACAGGGGGAGGAAGGCAATTATGATCAGAATGGCCCAAACACTTCACCGATTTTCATCGGGACAAGCTTTGCAGTGGAGCGGACCCACAACTCTGCACCTCCATTCTGAATCCAGTTATTTTAACCAAACCAGCACGTATCACGTATTTAGATATCGGTAAAGTGTTCACGAAATCACAATTAAAGGCTTTAAATAAGCATCATGTCACTGAAGAATGTAGGTGGCTGACCACAGGACAGAAGGGGCCTCCCCCGGGGGAAGAGAGTGATCTTGCCGCTTCTGGAGGCATTCAAGCAGAGAGATGCAGTATAGGAGATTCTAGCTCTGAGAAGGCAGAACGAGGCTGATAAAGTCCCTTCCAACTCAGCCTTGGAGGAGACACTGTTCTGCCTCTGGGCTGGGAGATCATTCCAGGTTTGAGGCCCGGACCAGCCTGGTGACCATTCTTACACATGCGTTGGTAGAAGGGGTGTCTTGAAGAAATCTTCCAATCTGTAACTGACCCTGAGTCCTTAGGGTAGGGGCTGTGTATGTCTGAAGGAGACAGCGGACGCGGGCAAATGTAGGGGCTTTATTCGCAGAAAACAAACCCAATGGTCCTTCTGGAATTGATGTCCTAGTTACCTAGGGAAAATGGCCCCAGGGACTATGATCACCTCCTCCTCTTGGGCAGAGGATGGCTCTGCCGCCGAGCATCTTCTGCCTGGGCGTTCAGATCAGTGCAGTGACAGCAGGACAATGGGGGCTTAGCTAAAAAACAAAAACAAAAAAACCAGCCACTCTTTCAAAGGGTTTCAAAGGCTTTAGGGCTGACGGATCTTCCATGGAAGTGCCCCAACACAGCTGTATGCGGCTGCCGCCTCCATGATGGTTGGCGCCGGGAAGTAAGGGTTGCTGAGCACTTTGAACACCTCCCCTGGATTTAGGACAATAAGCCACCCCAGTGGCTTGCTGGCTCTATCAGGCTGAAACTCCCAGGGAAGAACCAAACAAGGGACTGGCCCTTACAGGAAAGAGGAGGGTCCTTTCCTGAGCCAACCCCTTCACCTTCCTCTTCCAAACTGTCCAGAGTACCAACAGCAGGGGCCGAACACCTCCCTCCTGGCCGTGGCCTGGAGGTGATGGGCAAGGGGTGGGAGTAGAGGGCAGGAGGCAGTCCGCATAGATGGAGAAACTGCTTCCCGACCGCCTGGGCCCATTTCACATACAAAGGACAGCAGGGACAGATGACCGGCCTGGGGCCCGTCTCTGTGCACCCAGGTGAGCCCCAGACTCCACAACCTCTCCTGAGGTTGTCCCTCCCTCAGCGGCCTCCCACCCATGATGCCACCCCCCGCCAGCCAGGTGTGCCATGATGGGGGACTGAGGGATGTCCGTGAAAGGTACAGAGGCCTCCGGAAGGGTCCCCCAGCCCCCAAGCCAGCTAGTGACCACAGGAGCATCTCCTGGTCCCCTTCCTCTCCGCGAGGGGAATGTACTAACACATTCGTGCTTCCAAACGCCCCACACCGTACAGCTTTTCCTTTTTATCACACCAGAAGAAGCCATGAAATAAAAGAGATGGAGGACTAAGGAGGCTTAACTTTATATGCTTTGTCAGCCCGACAGCCTCACAAACAGCCCATTTCCCAGGCGAGGATGTCGAGGCCCCGGGCAGAGCCGATGGGGCCCCTGCTCCGCTTCAGCTCTGAATCCTGGCCTGGTCCTGGGCTCCCAACTGCAAACACTGGGGCTCAGCCCTTCCCCCTGGACCTCCACGGTGACTCAGGTGGCTTTGAAACCAGAACTATTTAAGGCACAGGCTGAGCTGGACCGGGGTTGTTTTGACAATGGTACCCCTCAGGTAAAGTCTTTGGAAATGTTTTTTTCTTGCCCTAAAATGAGGGGGTTTGGGAACCAGACAGGTCCCCTGTACAAGGAGGGGGGGGTGCTGCATGTGAACGCCCCACATTTCTTGGCCCTGGTGCTTCTGGCTGCTTTGGATTTGGCTAATTCCCCGGGCGCCCTCTGTAATTCCACAGTAATGTGGCTTTAATTGTCCCCAAAGCGGGCCATTCTTTCTTTATTGTGCAGTAAATTTCCCTCCAGAGTTCGGATTTCATCCGCCTGCCCCAAGCCGGGGAGCCGGCTGTCCTCACGGCCATCCTGCGTCTCCCGTCCTCCTCCGCTCCCCCCCCGCCCGGCCCGGGCCCGCACTGGGACCCGAGATGGCTGGGCGGCTGGCTGTCAGGACCCCCGGGGATGGGAGTGCACAGTGGGCAGGCGGCAGGGACACTGGTCTGTGGTTCTGTCTGGAAAACCAATTAACTTCACAAATGCAAACAAGCTGCAATCACGGGATTCACTGGGGCTGCAGTCAGGGCGAGGGACGAGGTTTCATGTCTGCTTCACCAGCAAAAGCCACTGAAGCAGAAGGGAGGAGGTGCTAAGACGGGGCTCAGGGGCCTGTTCGCGTCGTGCACCTGTTTGACCGGCCGGGCCCCGTCGCCCCGCCACCCCGCCTGTCTGTAAAGAGAGAAGGAATTATGAACACTCTCTTATCAGATGAGATATGGCTTGTAAAACACAGTGAAGAAGGTGATTCTCGAGCTGGGTACCTGCATTCGAATCCCGCCTGTCACACCAGCACGGTGTCCTTGACCTGCGGCACGCGCGTGAACCTTTCTGTGCCTTGGTTGCCTTCTCTGGCAATGGGGGACATAACGGTGTCCATCTGTTCCAGCAGCCAACACGGGACCAGTGACCAGACTTAGTAGCATCACTCAGACACCCCTGGTGCAGGCTTCCGTGGGAAACCTAGTGCATGCAGAAGACACAGGGCTCAGACACCGGCCATGCCCTGCCTGGGGACCATCACTGTGGCCGCTCCCCTGACCGGGAGACAGATACAAAAGCAGACAGCAATGCATTCAGCTCGCTCCGCCAGGGGAATGTCACAAGCGGGGTCACCGCAGGGGCGACCCTGGGCCTCCTGAGACTCAGTCCCTAGGGAAGCATGACCAGCACATCTGGAAGGCCCTCGAGGGTTAAGACACGACCATTCCAGCCCTGGTCCGGCGTGGTTAGTGCCCAGTGTATGAAGGGATTCTCACTGTGGTGATCCTTCCGGAACGACACTGCCTAGAGCCGAGGCGACAACCATGCAGAAGGAGGCACATCTCTGAGCGGCCACAGTGATGGTCACCAGTTTTCTCCACTTAAGAGCGATGCTACTCGCCCACGAGACCCCGGCCCCAGATTCTCCTTCGTCTTCGTTTCGCGGAGTTTCCAACACAGCAAGAAGAAGAGAGAACTGAGGCAGAAGACAGGACGCGGGCAAGGCGAGCGCTCAGGGAGCGTGCAGCGTCAGGGCCCCCCGGGGGGCCCTTTGGGTCTGTGGCCCCTTCATTGCCATGACCTCCTCCTCTCCCCCCTACTCGGGCCCACACAGCCGGCCTTTCTGGGCAAGTCACACCACACGGAAGAGGGACACCCCATAAATCTGTGGCCAACAGCCCCCCCTAGACAGCCACACCTAACCGCTCAGCGTTCAGCGGTCCCTTCCCAGGGGGGGGGCCTGCGCTGCCCCCACCCCGAACACCGCAAGTTCACGGCGCACCCTCCCACACCCCTGCGGCGTCCGCAGCGCACGTGGCTTCCCGCACGCATGCGCCGTGCGCGGGCACTTTCGCCCGCCCTATCACCTTACTGCAGACACAGACCGCGGCGCTCACGTGCCCTCCCGCCGTGCAGAACGGATGCTCCCCGAGGGCAGGAATTTATTTTTGTGTCTCTTTGCTTCCCTGCTGTACCCCCCCCCCTCCCCGGGGCCTGCTACGTAATAGGTCCCCAGGAATATCTGCCGAGTCAACACCTGTCCACCCTGTCTCCCACTCCCTGGACGACTCCCCAGGTCAAGCACCCCCGCCCTCTTTAAACCCACGGCCCCCAGCACCTCCCTCCTCGACTCCACACCTTTGCAGTCTGTGGCCTCACCTCCTGCTTCTCAGAGGAGACAAGAACTCCTCCGTCCTGGTGCGCCCACCTTGAAGCCACCTTTGGGGGGGCGCTCCCTGCCCCCCCTGCAGAGCCGGTCCCCCCACCCCACCGCAGGGTTCTGACCTCACACCTGTGCCTTCTCGGGAAGCCCAGCATCACGCATGCCCTCTCTTCAGATACCTGGCCTCTCCCTTGTGTCCCCCTCCATCCCCTCATTCTACTGACAGGACCCCCTTTTAAGGCACCCCCGTCCACCCACACCGCCCCGCAGCCACCTGCTTTCCCGGCCTTCCTGGCTCCCCGGGGCCTCCCCTCCAGCTCACCTCGGCCCGCCCCCGCCCCTCCGCCTGCTTCATCCAGCGTCTCACCAGAGCACCATGCTAAGACCACCCACAGCCGCGCCGCCGCGAACCCCACCAATGTCCATGAGCGCTCCTGCCAGGCGCGTCCCCGGCTCTTCGCAGGCCCCACTTGCTCAGACGTTCAGAGCGGCACCACGCCTGGTTCTCCTCCTCGGGCCCCGTCTCCCCTCCACGATCGCCCTAATTGAAGCTGCGGTTCTTCCAGAACAAGCTGGGCTTCTCTCCGGATGCATGTCCCGCCGCCCCCCCCACCCCCCAACTCCGGTCTCTCCGGAGCCCAAACCCGCCTGCCTTCCAGGATATCTGCCAGCAAATGCAGGCTGGACACGAAGGAGTCACCCTTGTCCCCTCCCGCCTCCTCATCCTGCTACTTATCCATCACCAAGTCCCAGGTCCTGTGAGCTCTTAAATTCCCAAATCTCCCCCAGACCCTTCAGCCCCCTACTTTAGTCTGAGTCATCACCTTCCTTGAACTGCACAGGGGTCCCCAATTTGGGCTCTGAGCCCCCCCCCCAACTCTCCACCTATCCACGCGATGACCCCTGCTTGCTTGCTTGACCCAGAGCACACAGACCTGCTAACCCATGTAAGTGTGTTGGCTTCAACTCCCCAGGGTGGCCGGTGATTAACCACTAACCACCCATTAGCGGGTCTAGGATAGGGGTAATGGGTTCTGGGGCAGCATTAAAAAAAAAAAAGCAGCAGCAGCAGTTTAGGGAATATCGGGGTGAGTCTGAGTCACACATAGCAAGGGTGCGTTCGACTTGGATGGAGGGATGGATGGATGCATGGACGGATGATGGACAGACAGACGTCCTAGGTCATGATTCATAATGGTAAATATATTTCTACTGTGTGTCACGGTCCAACAATTTAATTTAGGTTCCACTGACTGTGGGTATAGTTAGCTCTGAGGACAAGGGCCATGTTTTCTTTCTTTCCTACTCCCTCACTGGACCCAGAAGCTGGGTCCAGTGCTGGGCTCGCAGGAGACTCATCTGCTTACCACGGGGTGGGGGGCCGGCGGGGAGCTCCCAGATACCAGTGACCCGGGGCTCACCTGCTGGGAGCCCAGCCCCAGAGGGCTCCTGGCCAACCCTCAAGACCTTCTTCAAGTCTCCCTCTTCAGCCCGTGGGTCCCCAGTTCTGTCTCCGCCCACCCTCCCCTCCCCCCACCCTGTGCCCCAAAGCTCGACAGCCCAGCAACCCCCCCCCAACCCCCGCCGGCCTGGCACCTAACACAGCTGCCTTGTCTTGTGCACACTGCCCCTGACCGTGTCTTATCTCCTGTGTCTTTCTCAGCTTCATCTCCCCGGGACGGCACCCAGAGCCCGGCTGTCAGTACGATGGTGCGCGCATTCAATAAGTCAGTGCGGACGGATTGACTGACGGGGAGGGGATACCAGAGCCCAGGTGGAAGCCGGGGGTCCGTCTGGCCTCTGTCTCCTGCCGGGGCAGGGCCTTTGGTGACAACGTGAGGAGAGAAGGGGACAGACCAAGGTCACGGGCGACGGGCATCCAGCCTCTTGGAAGCAGCGTGTTCTGGTCTTCCTCCAACAGCCGCTCTTGAAGGAGCTTCTGCTGCCCCGTTACCAGATCTACTTGAGCTTCCTTGGCCTAGGGCGATATCTCGCCACTAAAATTTATGCAAATGAAATAATGAGCAATTTGGGGAAAGGAATGAAAGGCTGAGCAGGATCCAAACCACCCCAGACACCCGCCTGCAGGGGTTTTCAAGTTGAGCAATCATTTTAAAGACGATTGAAAGTCACTGGCTGGGAAAAAACACACCGGGATTCCCGCAAACCAGCAGGCCCTGTGGCTTCATCCTGGAGGCCGCTGGCCTCACCGTGGGGGAGCAGGGGAGGCCGGGCTGGGGAGGGGACAGGGAGCCTGCCCTGCTGCTCACTGTTCCCCATGGCTGGACTACTGGGACTTTAGTGGGGCCCGTCCTGAGCAAACTGCAGGGACGTAGCCTCTGGCCCGGGCATCCCAAAACACCCCCCCTCATTCCTGGAACCAGACATGGGGAAAGCACCAGTCCAGCCCAGAATGCCCCAAAATGGTCATCAGCTCTTACTAGTGGAGACATGCCTGCCCCCTGAGATAGGGCACTCTGCGGATTTGTTCACTCATTGACCCGCTCAACAAATCTTCATGGCGTGCCCACCACATTCTGCTCTAGAACACAGCAGGAAACAAATATTCACTCAGCAAACATTCACTGTGCTTCAGCTTCCTATCATAACGGATCGGGGCGGGGCAGGTAGGCTGGGGCATGGGATACAAGGATGAACATAAGCCAGGTATATGGAGCAGGCGAGAAAAGCATTCCAGGCAGAGGAGTCCTTTCTCTCTCTCTGCAGTGCATGTTCTCAGTTTGCAAGACCTGGGGTAGGGGTGGGGTGGTCATAAAGACCAATTTCCTAAAAAAAAAATTTTAAAAAGCATAATGTTGCAATTTGATAAAGCTGGGGGTGGACACATGGGTACCCATTACAGTATCCTCTTCTCTTAACTACTTCAGAATAAAACAAATTTTGGTTTGCTCTGGTTTTGTAAAGACTGAAAGACGGGGGTGGGGTGGGGCAGTGAGCACAGGTGTTGCTGACCCCAGCCGCTGGCCTGGTGCTGGAAAACTTCCTGTCCACTTCTTGCAGGAAAAGCTGCCCTTTCTGTAGCCTGTGACAGCTTCTTAGGAAGATTCCAGAAAACGGCATGGGTCAGAGCACCAGGAAGGTGCTCAGAGCCTGCAGGAGGACAGGCGGGCGTGGGAGGGCACATGCTTGGGGGTCCGACACACACACACACACACACACACACGCTGTCAGCTGGGAGTGTTCGCCCTGCGCTCTGGGGATGGGCTGGGCTCAGGGATGCTCAGTCACGCTTGGTTGGCAGGGGTGGGCCCAGGGCTGGCACTCTGGTCTCCTGAAATATAAAGCCGGGACCAATGCTCTGTGAACTCTGGAAGCCAAATTCGATGGCCAGGGCGTGATCCCAGGGCAAAGCCTCCAGCAAGGCCGCACCAGGGAGCTCCACACCCCATAGATGGGACAGGGTCCTGGGTCTGCAGGGAGAATGGGCTCCACAAAGACCATCTGAACCCCACCAGCACCGGTGGTCTTTACAATTCAGGGGGATGCCGCTGGGCTCCACAGAGCATGGACTTGAGCTAATCCTCTCCTTCCGGGGCCAGGAGAGAGTCTGACAGTCACAAAGGACTACGGAGTTAACCCTGAGAGTGACTAATGAGCTTACTACTGCTGGGGAGCAGGGGACAAGTGGGGCCTTCACAAACCGGGGGGCAGGACGCGCAAAGACTCAGAGGCAGGCAGCATGAGAACCACGTGGGTGCAGTCTGGCTGGGGGGAAGGCTATACCGGCTCAGGGACTGGAGGCAGGCACGGAGTCAGGCAAATGTGTGCTGGGGACTGGGCACATGCAGACCCAGAAGGCAGTTGCTCTCAGACACGTTCTGCAGAACAGGGACGCCCCGGTGGCCAGTAAAGACCAGGTCAGGCAGGTGACGAGGGTGGAGGTGCGTGGATGTGGCAAAGGTGAGCCATGGTGGAGGCCTGAGCCGCAAGTGTAGGGACAGAGAGGAGGGGATGGACCAGGGACCGTCAGGAGTTGGGGGGGGCGTCGTGCTTGACTGGGCCCAGAGCAGATGGGGATGCCCGTTTCTGGGCAGAGAGCTAGAAGGGTTTGGTCCAGGGTATGGGGGTTAGAGGTGCTGGAGGACACATAGATGGGGTGTCTATTCAGAAGGCAGCAAGACAGGCAGAACCCAGACAGGCCTCCCAAACCAGACCATCGAGTCCTGGAACGAGTTTGCTCACCTCTCTCGGGACGCAGGACTGAGGAGTCCTGGCTAGGTTCACTTCAAGCCTGCAAATACCTAGCAAGCAACCACCATGAAAAAAACCCCAGGCCTCAGGCATCAGGCCCAGGCGCTGGGGTGCAGGGGTTGTGTCTGCACGCTCGCCTTGCACTTGGACCAGTCCCAGCAGGGCAATAAGTGTGAGCACCTGTGCCCAGAACCATACCCCTCCCCCACCGCCCCGAGACCACAGGGCTGCTGGAAGGAAGGACTCATTTTTAGAGTGAAGCAATCATCTATATGTTCTGGTAGAGATCTACTCTTGCTGCAGATCGGACTCCCCTGGAAAGCTTTAGAAGAAAGTGTGGCTTCCCCACCGCTAGATGGGGGATTGATTCATCTGATGAACCAGTCCAAAGTGAGGCCCCAGTGAGTAGTATCTAAAAGCTCCCCAGGTAATTCTAACCTACCAGGAGTGAGACACTGTGCTAGACCCAAGGGACACAAAGGGGAACATGTGGAGGGTAGCTGGCTTGAAAAGTTCATATTCTAGCCAAGGGGATGGACGTAAGGTGTGCACTGGGAAGAAGGGTTCAAAGCAAGTGAGGGATGCACAGGAGTTTCCCAGAAGGCCAAAGGGGAGGGCATTCCAGGTACACGGAACAGCAGGAGCAAAGGGCTTGGAGGTGGAAATGGATGATGTTCATGAAAGCACATGGCTTGCCGGTGGACAAAGGGAGGGAAAAAATGAGCCCAGAGTGAGCGTGAGGGCTTCAGGGAGAGAAGGAAGGCACCATGTGGGCCATGGGCAGATGATAAGGGGTTGGGGTGCGTGCTGTGGAGAAGCCAGCCTCTTGAAGACCGAAGTGACATGCTCAGATTTCTACTCAGAGAATTCAGAGGGAGGCTGAGAGAGCCGTCCCTTCATCAAAAAGGAACCAAGGACATCCTATGACCAAAACAAAGACAAACACAGCAGAGTCCTGCCCTCAAGGAGGCTGGGCTCTAGTGTAGGAGAGGCCGAGATGGACCATTTAAGAATGGAATGGTGCACTTCATTCATTCATTCAGCAGATATTCGTCGAAAGCCTAAGTGTTGGGCACAGGGGATACGGCAGTGAACAGACAAAAGTCCTTGTCGCTAGTGACTGAGGAGAGAGAAGCAACAAGGCACACAGGGAAATCGTATGGCTTGTGAGAAGTGTGAAGAAAAATCAGGCAGGAAAGGACAGGGTATGCTGGGTGTCAGGGAGGAGCACTGTGATTTTAAACGGTGGTGACGGAGGCCTCATCAAGCAGGTGGCACGTGAGTAAAGACTTTAAAGAAGTTACAGTGTAAGTCATGCAGATACATAGGGGAAGAAAGCCTTTCAGGAGAAGAAACAGCCAGTGCAAACGCCCTGAGGCAGAGGGTGCCTGGCTAGTTAGGGAATAGCAGAGGCCATACCTAGAAGACACACAGGTTATTAGGGCTGGGACAGAGGAGGGGTACCTAATCGGGCCCCAAGGAAAGGCAGGACAGTGAAAACTGCTTGGTGGATGTAAGCCTAGCCTCAATGTTAATGAGCAAATAAAGAGTCCAAGACCCTAAGATAATCAAGATACACTGCTCATGACAGGTAAGAACAACCATCATGCCACAAGGCACTGCAAACTTGGGGGGGATGGTATGGAGCCTGGAGGCCATTCAGGTGTGGGCTGGGGGCCTGAATCAGGGTGAGGCAGTGGGAACAGGGGAGGAAGCACACTGGGGGAGCAGTCAGGGAGACCTGGGGTTCTATGCCAGTGTGTGAAGAAGGGGGAGGCATCTGGGATGACCCTGAGGTCCTTAGGGTCCAAGAGACTTCGGGGACCAAAGGAGAAACCCGGAGTAGGGGCAGGTCTGGGGTGGAGGGCAGATGGATTCAGCCCCGGGTGGTTGAGTCTGAGGGGCAGCCAGCAAGAGGGAGCTGGCCACCCCCACTGCGGCTGTGGGGGACAGAGAGGTCTCCAAATGGGACCGGAAACTCCAGGAGTAGCCCCACTCCTGCTCTCTGATCACCTTCCCCAGCACCTAGGAAAGGGAGGGGGAGGGGCAGGGAGTCTCTGAGCAACTGTGAGCAAAGCACGGGTCTCCCTGCCACCTCCCTTAGTCTTCGGGATTAACTCCCATCTTAGAGCCAAGAGAACAGGTGCACGTGTTATCTGGAAGGACATCCACATCTGTCTTGATCCAAAGGCTCTGTCTGCCCTTCCTACTGCGCCCCTACCTCCCAGAGGTGAGAAACCCAAACCTTCTTCCTTTTCACATATGCACACACCCAGGAATCTTAGATATGATAGGTTTCACACAATGCTGGGGCTGGAGGGACTGCTTCCTCCCAGAGAGGAAGAATCCATCAGGAGAATAAAAGTAACTCTGGAGCGGCCGCATTCAGACCGGAGGTGCCTGAGACTCTCCTCTGGGCATTCCTTCTGGGCATCAGGCAGCTTGGGACTCGAACCTCCATTCCCACAGCTCCTCCCTGGGCAGGGAAGGAACGGCTCTCCCGGGGAGCCTTCCGGGCAAAGTGACTCCCTGGGGGCTCTGCGGCCTTGCAGGAGGTGATCCCCTGAATGGCGCCTCCGGTGGACTCGCTGGAACCCAGCTCCACGCCGGTTGGGGGCAACTTTCCCAATTTCTGCAAAGACGTAACTGTGGGTGTGAATCTCGGGCCTCGCTGTTTGCCGGACTAGGGCAATGAAAGCGAGCACTGCATCGGATAGGTGTTGCTGCCAAGCAGGGCCTGGGGAACACAGAGCCAGCACCCTGATTTGGCAGGTGAAAAAACCAGCCCCCGCCCCCGGGTCACAAAGGACAGTGTCCAAGATGGGGCTGCAGGCCCCTTGGTTCATTTTCAAATTCTCTTTCTTCTTCTCCACAGCACCTCAGATAAATATCAAATGGGATTTTTTTTTTTTTTTCACTCTAGGGACCATGTTTTCTGTTCTCAGTGCCTAGAAACTCCAGGAAGATTCTGCTTTTGGTTACAACTCTGCACTCGGTTTAGGTGAGCATCAACCACATAAGCCCTGGGAATGGGGTGGGATGGAACATTCTAGAGGCCCCACTGTTTGGGCAAGACCCCCCCTGGTGGTATACTCCAGGGAGCAGGCATGCCGAGGGCCCTGGATTCTTGCTCCTCCAAAGATCTGAATACAAGGGAAACATCCAGGTACAGCCTTAGGTTCAGATGGAGGAAAGTACAAAAATGGGAGTCTGAGACAAGGGGAAGGCATGGGAGGGGACAAGGAGCATTTCCTCTGCTTTGCTCTGGGGACAAGGGTTGATAAAAAATAAGCACCAGGGCGCCTGGGTGGCTCAGTTGGTTAAGCGACTGCCTTCGGCTCAGGTCATGATCCTGGAGTCCCGGGATCGCGTCCCACATCAGGCTCCCTGCTCGGCGGGGAGTCTGCTTCTCCCTCTGACCCTCTTC
>NW_027397105.1:3706837-3718026 GCF_003265705.2 Callorhinus ursinus | reverse complement strand
GAAAGCCTCCCACTTCACTGGTGAACCTCAGGAACAGTTCTGGAGTGGGCCAGTCCGATCAGAAACTCCTACATCTGGACCACAGGGGTCAAGATGGCCTGAGACACCTGTAGATGAATCTGAGCTTTCTTTTCTGAGTCCCAGGATCAACTCCACCCCAAGCCACCAATGTCTTAATCATCAATGAAATCACTGATGGCACACGTTTCTTAGGAGACTTTCCACCGTTCCCCAGGGCCGGGCTGCAGGAAGTCTGGGGCACCTGGTACTTGCCTCCCCACCCCCTGCTGAGCCCACAGTGGTTCGTAAGGTCAGGTGTGCCCAGGGAAGGCTGAGCACAGCCAGGAAAGTCGGGCGACCGAGTCTGGTGCCTTCTCTTCTGCATCGGAGCCCCCGTCTCTCACCACCCAGCTCTGCAGCCTGCACCAGGCTCCCCAGGGCCACAAACTGGGGATGAAGAAACCACCACTTTCACCCTTTGCCACTGGCCCGTGTCCCCCAGCAAGCAGCACCAAACTCCAGAGCCCCACCAGCGCCTGAGAAGAACAACACAGGTGGCTTTAAGCAAGCCACCAAGTTCTGGCGGCACTCCCTCCCACGCCGACCCCAAATGTGCCCACTTCTCTCCACCACCCCGTCTACACCCACCCCTCCACCATGTACACCTGGGAATTCCCACAGCCCCTCCCCTGCCTGCTGCAGGGCAGCCCCGGTGATCTTATGAAAACCTAAGCAGATCACACCAGGTCTACACACAGCCCCCAGCTGTGTGTAGCCCCCCCAACAGCATGACATCCTTGAGGCCATGACTCTCCAGTGTGCTTGGATTTCCCCCCTTGTTTCCTGTGGCTCCTGTTGGGTCCCCGCAGACCACGGGTCTGCCCCCATAGCTCAAGCACCGAGCTGGGCAGACCAGCGTGGCCAGGCACGGGCACCACTGGGGAGCACACTAAGGGTCTACACCCCCTCATGTGCCCAGCACATTCCATACCTCTTGCTTTTCCTTTCCTTCGCAAACCAAGAGGTGGGAAGTCTACCCTCTCCCTTCTTCAGTGCCCATGAGCCCTTCACCTTTACGACACCCACTTCCCTAGATCCCGTTAAATTCCCTAAATGCTAACTTGTGCTCCAATCCTTTCGGATGGGTTTCCCTTGCGTACACCCCATTCTGCATCCATCCCTTCGTCTGGGCTCTGCTCTGGAGTCAGGCCAACCGCGATGACTCCTGGCCTTGCCACTTGGCTGCTGGATCATCTTTGGCAGGTGACTTGGACTCCCTGAGCCTCAGGTTTCTCATCTATAAAGCAGACGTGACACCCAGTTTAAACGCTTTGTGAAGGTTCCATCAGACAGTGTGATAACGAGCCCAGCACCGCACGGGATGGTAATAATTCCCATCAGTAGTACCATCAGTAGATGCTTATTGAGCCTCCACTCTGTGGAATCGCTTGAGCCATGGTGAACACCAGGAGGACAGAAGGCTTGCACGGAGCTTGTGGCCTCCCAGAAGTATAAGGGAGACACGCGCACACGTGTGCGCACGCACACACACACAGACACACACATGCAAACTGCAAACAGTATGTGCCTGGCACCGTCCTAACTCATGCATCCCTCACACCAACCCTGTGAAGCAGCATCCCCATTCTACAGATGAGGAGAGCAAGGCACAGTAGAGTTATGTCATTTGTTCACGCATCATAGTAGGGCCGGAGCCGGGGTTCAAGTCCACGCAGTTAGGTCCCAGGTCTGAGAGCTCCACTACCTGGATCTGCTGCCGTAGCAAAGAGGATTGGGACCAGCGCTGAAAAGGCAGGTTCCTTTGACCCCTCACCCCCACCCCCCGGCATCAACGGCTGTTCAGGGCACAAAGCAGATAGGTGTTCAGTAATTAAACAGTGATCTGTGCATAGGAGGCCTCTGTGGGATTTGCACTACATCACCCGGCTACTGCCTGGTCATCATTGGGCCCCTCCTCCTCGTCACTATCACGCCGGCCTCGTCATCGGAAAAGAAAGCACGACTGAGCATGATCTGAGTGTGGCCTGGGCCCATATTAGGCCCAGCACAAGGTGTGGCCGAGGATCTCTTGGAAGTCTGGGCAGACCACCCAGCAGGCTTCCCACCCACAAGCTCCCTCCGAGTTCAGGAAGTGGGATCCAGAGAGAAGCTGGAGGGAGGAGGGCACAGGAGGACATGTCTGTCCGACCACTGTCATGGCAACAGCCCTTACAGGGGGAGCGGGGAAGGGGCGTCCCTCACCCGCTGGAGCTCCCTGTCCTCCACCGCATTTCCAGCCCGAATTCCCCACCTCAGGAAGGAAAAAGCAAGGATTGTGCCCGGCACACCCAATTATGGAAGAAAAGCGTCTAGGAGTCAGAGAACATGAGTCAGCAGAGTGGGGTTGCTGATTTTTAAGAAAAACGGATGTGATTATGGGATGCCATAGAACTGAGGGACCCGGGCTGACACAGACCCGCCTTTCCTGGGTATCGGGATGTGGCGGGGCTTAGGGGCAGGGGACAAGCCTCACGCTGCTCACAGCTATGAATGCTCGCGGGTTCAGAAGATCCCTGAAGAAAAGCTTTAAAATAACACAGATGGTTACTCTCACCAGGGAGGACAAGGATCGTTAAGTACATTCAAAGACTTGGTACAGCAACGTGAACGATCCCTTGCTTTTTGGGTGGTGTCGTTCTGTTCCCAAAGCCTCCCGAAGTCTTAAAAGTATAGCATGAGCCACAAGAGTCAAAACAGTGTGAGCTGGCATACAAGAATAGAGAGAAAACTTAATCAAATGGAAAGTCTAAAACAAGACCTGTTTGTATCATCAAATGGGTGAAGGGGGAATTAGGACAGTTGGGTAGGAAGTAGCACTGAGACAACTGGTCTACCATTCACGAACTATGATAGTTCTACTCTACATTCATCATTTCTGCCAAGATACTTCAGACAGATGAAAAGTTTACATGTAAAAAATGAACCTGCAAAAATTACTGGAAGAAAAAGGAAGTCAAGAGTTCTATCATCTTGGGCTCTATGATACCAAAAGCAAAGGCTACAACATATATATTTGACCACTTGACAACTGTAAACATCCTATGTCAAAAGCACCACAGATCTTAAAATTTCGCTAACAATAAAATCAATTAATCTGAGAGAAGTATCTGTAAGACAAAAGATGGACCAAAAAGTTACGATCTTTAATATATAAAGAGTTCATTCAGAAAAAAGAAGAACTTTTACTAGAAACATGTACGAATGGCCCCAGGAAGCAATCCACAAGATATAAATTTAGGAATCACATTCAACCTTTCTTATTGGTTTTGAGAGGCAGACAAATTAAAACAATCAAATGCCACTTTTTGTCTTCCAGGTTGGCCAGGATTTTTCAGAGTAGTTCGTGCCCAGTACACATGAGGAAATAGGGACAAGCACTCCATGGGCTATAAACTGGGATAATTCTAGGGAGAGCAAGGACACAACATGGATCAAAGGTCTTAAGCCTGTGCTCACTCTTTGACCCAGCAATTCCACAGCCAGGAATCCATCCTAAGGGAACACTGAGAATGGCACAGAGGTCAATCGAGAAGGATGGTCCATACAGCAAAGCTTAGAGGGAAGCAGGCCAAGCGTCCAAATTTAAATGCCTGATTAACAGAGTCAGGGTATATCCCACTGATACAACACTATGCAGCCAGACAAAACTAGGGTAGAAGGCTATGCAATAATATGGAAAACAACAACAATGCATTAGTAAGAAGTATGAAGACTGCATGGGGAAACACACAGACACACAGGCACACACACACTCAGAAAAAGACCCACAAGGTGACAGACCCTCTCCCGCGCTAGCACAGTAGCCCAGGCTGGTTACCTGCCACTTATATTTTTACTTACTTAGTCACTTTTATTCCTAGTTGTGTCTCGTAGCTTTTTTTTTTTTTTAACAATGAACAGGTATTGCCTTGTAATACGGAAAAACAAGACCATAAATTAGTTTCATCAGAAACAAGAGCCCATGACTGGGAGGCTGAGGTTATGCCCCGAGAACCCAAGCACTCGGTGTGGAAGGCTCCCCTAGACCCCCTCACTTGCTGTAGGTCAAGCTTCACAGCACCCCCACATCCGCTCAGGGGTCTCCCTAGGGAACAAAAGCCATTGCCCCCAAGCCAAAGATTCTTATTCAAATCACCATTTGCTAGCTACGAACCACACTGGAAGGGACTTTGGGGTGCGCGGAGGGGCACAGTGTTGCTAACTGAAAAAAAAAAAAATCACCGTCAAAGTAACTCCCTCGAATCCCACACGCATACAGGCTGAGAAAGACAATAGCCCCCTGGCCCTGCCGGGGTCACGGTTCCAGCTTTCTCACATCGGGAGGAGCAATGATCAACTGCGGGGCATCGGGGGAGGTGACAGGAGGCGATGAGAGGTCTGGGCAGGAGGAGTGGACAGGTGCTCTGCAGCGTCCCCGCAGAAATGTTTGACTTGCCAGTGCCACCAACCCTGGGCTGGGCCTTGGTATGGCTGACCACGTGCTACAGACCACATTGCGCCAAGGGGGTGGGGAGGAGACAGGGGCACAAAAAAAAATGAGCGCCTGAACCCGAGCAGGGGGCACAATGACAGCGGAAACAGGTTCGGAACAGGCCAGATTCAGAGAGAAGCTGGGGAGGAGGAAATCAACACCAGGATGAGGTACCATTCCCAGATCCTCTACTTCGGAAGGAAGAAGGATCACTCCTGACCCAGCGGGGGGAGAAAGTGGCCGGGGAGGTGCTGGTTCAAGGGGAAACAGAAAGCCACGGGGAGCTCCAAGTGGAATGAAAATGGCCTCTAGGAAAAGGAGGAAAGTGTCCTTCAGGAGGAGACAGGACTTTCATCACCAGTGGGTCATTAACAAGCTGGTTCACCCTGTGAGCAGCTCATCCCCCATGGGAATTCTAATTGTGCCCTCCAGCTCTCTGCCCAATGTGTCCATCTGGACCGCTCGCCAGCCCCCCCCCCCCCCCGCCCCGCCAAGGCGCTGGACTGACACGGGGCCGGCCTCCTTCCTAGTCCCGCTGCATGGGGGACAGCCTGGTGGCTTCAACCTCAGGGTCCCCGGACATCCCCTTCCTCGGGACTCAGGAGAGGTCCCCCAGGAGAGCCAGAGACGTCCTTGAAATGCTGAGGTCAAACCAAACCTGAGTTCGATCCTCGCCAAGGACTATTAACTCTTGAGAAAACCGGGATATTTTCAAGCAAAAGGCAAATGAAAGGAGCCGAAGGTTTATACAGAGTCAACTGGCCACCTGAGCAGCAAGCAGCTGGTGCCAAACAATTCGGGGGGATGTAAGCGTAAGTGAACTGCAGCTCAAGATGAAGTCACTGGGACAAGATGGGCAGGGAAAGGACTTGGGGCGTCTTGATGGGGCCCCCATCAACACTGTGCACGTTGGCCAACAGCACCGCCCGCATCTCCAGGGGCCTTGCAGGTGAACAGAATCCAAATCCGAGGCAGCCAGGTGTGGGCAGGCAGGTGGCCACCACTGGGACTTGGGGAAAACCAAATTGGAAAGGGTCGGGGGGCGGGCGTGGGGGTGGCAATCATTCAGCATCTCCCCAAGTGGAGGAATATTTGAAGAAAACATAAAGCCACCCACTGGCCATTTAGGCAGAGCCCCCCTACCCCAATTCCTTAGCACAGGTAGGCGGGAAGCCTGACAGGCCAAGTCCTGTGAAATCTCCTTACGAGTAAGTTATAGGGCACTTCCCCTGCTCAAGGCATTCCTCCAAGCTCTTCTGAGGACGAACTTCCTTTCAAAAGGGACAAAGAATCTGAAGAAACATTTCTCCAAGGAAGATCGACAAGTGGCCAATTAGCACGTGAAAAGAGGCTTTAGGCCAAGAGCCCATCAGGAAAATGCAACTCAAAACCACCCCGGGCTACCATTGCACACCCACGGGGATGGCTCCGATCAAAAAAGGCAAATGTATTAGGTGCTGGCACAGAGATGGGGAAAATGCATTCCTCATGCGTTCCTGGTGGGGACATAAAACGGTGCAGCCACCCTGGGAAACAGTCCTCAAGAAGTTGAACACAGGGGGTCTACCCACAAGAAACGAGAACACATACCCACCCAGAACTTACCCACAGATCCACAGGAGCCAAAAAAGTGGAACCAACCCAAATGTCCAGCAACGGATGAACAGATAAATAGAATACGGTATATCCATACACGGGACTATCAGTCGGCCGTCGAGGGTGGGTGGTTGGGAGGAAATGGGGGGTAGCAGCTAGTGGGTACAGCATTTCTTTTGGGGGCGATGCACGCTGATGCCGGGGATAGTCACACAGCTGAGCAGACTCGAAACCACAGAACTGTACGCTCTAAATGGGCACAAGATACGGCAGGTGAATTATCACCTCAATAAAGCTGTTTTCAAAAACAATTCACTTAATCCCCATGTCCCTTTGAGGTAGGCGCTGACATGAATCCTGGTTTACAGGTGGAGAAACCAAAGCTCAAAGAGTCACCTGCCCCAGGTCACTTGGAAAAGGGCAGAGGCACGATTTGGGCCAGGCTCTCGAGCATTGCTGGAAACTGCCTGCAGCCTGAGCGAAGGCACACGTCCCTCTTTGGCTTGCAACGTGCAAGGGACAAAGAGGGGCAGACCCCACCCCTCTCAGGCCTTCCCCAAAAGGGGTCTTCGGCTGACCCTGTCCCCAACCCCAAACGTTGGGGCGTCGAGGGTGGCTGCAAGGCTTCTGGAAGAAACAGCTCACTCCGCTCGGCACAGGCCAGAAATGCGCAGGTCTGACTCCTGGCGTCACCAGCCACCCCCATGGACGGCCTTCCCTTGGGGAGCAGAGCATCCTTGCCCCGTTCCCCTGCATGGCCCCTTTCCCGCCCCCCCGCAACCCCCCGTGACAATCTGTGCTATGTCCTCTCTGTCTCCCTGCCCTGTCTTGGCTTTTTCTCTATTCACACGCGGTTGCCTTAGACGCTGCATTTTTTCCTATAACATCATGTCTGATCCAGACTTTCCTAAAAGCACCCTTTGAGGCCTTGCAGCTTCCCCCGGGCTGGACCGCACTGAGGCCCCTCCTCCGCCCAGCCTGGCGGGGTGGGGTGGGGGGGGCTCCCAGCCCCTCCCCCACACCCCATTCAGGGAGCCACAATGCACATTTTCATATCAAAAGCCACCCCTTGTACCTCGGCCACAAATCCTTCCTGAAAGCGGACAAGATATCCTCAATCAAGGACAAAATAAACAGGATGTGCCCGCCACCAAAAAATATTTACATCCCATCCTCAGGACGTTAATGTACCAGAATGTTCTCCCACCTTCTACTTGTCGTCTACCTTCGAAATAATCCGTTCTTGCCACCTTTTCTGGGGAGGATGAGGGGTATTTTTCCACAGCCCTGTGAAAGGGCCGTGCCCAAGCAGTACAAGTAAGACTCTGTGCCAAGAGGCCACTGGAAGCTGACCTTCTGGGACCTTCTAAAGCGACAATGACAACGTGGTGGATGGGAGCGTTTTCTGGCCCTGTGTTCCTCCGCGCCGCAGAGAGGCGGGAATTTCAGCTTTGGGAAATAAAACAGGGGGCAAGTCAGGGAGCCGGCGGGCGGGGGAGGGGAGAAGGAGGCAGGGGAGTGGGGGCGCCTCAGGAGGAAGTCCCCCCTCCGTCACGGTGCTCCCTTCCACGGTTCCCACAACCGGACAGCTAGCAGAAACTCCAGCCGTCATCCAGCTTGACCTCCGGGAGCGAAAGATGGGGCGTGTAGGTCCAGTGAAGGGGAGGCCACACAGCTAGTCGGCAGGTTGGGGGCCACCCCGGGGCTGCTTCCCGACCCCGTGGGAGCTCTGCGCCTGCCCAGGAGCACCCGCTCCACCGCTCTGCGTCCTATAGACACTTTGCCTGTGTGGACAAGGGTCTGAAAGGCCCAGAGCCTCTCCTCCAAGAACAACAGAGCCCTCGTCAACACCAAGAGGCGATGGCTCGGGTCACCAAATAAGATGATGAGACCCACAGGCAGCTCTCCCGGCAAAGTTCTATCTCTGCGACGCGTCTCCAATCTGCCCCCTGGAGAAACAAACGCAGAGAGTTTGAAGACAAGGGCCACCCAGCCTGTCCCTGGGGCCTCCACCCCATCAGGTCATGTTTGTTTTGTTTGAGAGGAAGATTCTCAGACCGGTCGCGGAGGGAGGCAGGAGGTCGCTTCCTCCCGGGCCCCAGCTCCCGGCCCGCAGGCTCTTCTGCATGGCACCCGGGGCGCCGGGTGCAGCCAGCCTCCCACAAGGCTGCCTGGGCCTCCAGAGGCCTCCCCGCGGCCTGTTGTCTCTGGAGGCTGTGGCCGAGGGAAATGTCAGAGCCGTGTGTCACCGCCCCTGGGGGAAAGATGAGTCAGTGCGCAGACCTCGCTCCTGCTTGCCTTCTTTCCTTCTGAGGCCTCCTGATTGTGTTTGCGAAGCTGGTTTTTTAAATTAACTCCGGCACACTCGAGTGGGGGCGTTTATAGCATTTATCAAACCCTGCTCCAGACTGCAGCCGGGATCTGTCCAGCTCCAGAGCCGCTGTGGACCAGGACACGGCTTCGGCAGAGACACAGATCTGAGGGGGAACCCGTTAGTGGGTCCGCAGGATGCCTGGGGTCACAGGCCAAGCTGAGGCCAACATAGTGGGTCTTTGGAGAAGCCCTCCCATCCAAAACTCAAAACGTTTTCCCCAGGGGCGCCTGGGTGGCTCAGAGGGTTAAGCGTCTGCCTTCAGCTCAGGTCACGGTCCCAGGGTCCTGGGATCGAGCCCCACATCGGGCTCCTAGCTCAGCGGGGAGCCTGCTTCTCCCTCTCTCCCTGCCTCTCCCCCTGCTGTGTTCTCTCTGTCTCTCTCTCTCAAATGAATAAATTTAAAGAAAAATCTTAAAAAAAAAAAAAAGTTTTCTCCGAAGCGTTGAACTTACTGATTTGGTCTCAACACAACGCTCCGGTCCTCCCCCAAGAATGAGCTCCAGGCCAAGCTCTTCATTCTCTCTCTAGCAGGGGCCCCTCCCTTGCCAGGGTTCCCAGCCCGAAGAAGTTCAGGCCGGAGGAGGGGAGAGCTGCCCGGCAGACCCGAGGAGCAAGGAGCGGGAGGATGGGGGATGCTTTTCCTAGCACCCAGGCCCCGAGCACCAGCTCCCCGTTGCATGCCCACCACAGCCCCGCGGAAGGGTGCCCTGAGCATCTCACACGGACCGCCCACTCTGCCAGCTTCCAGAAATACTAAGACTGCCCTCGGCGGTTCAGAGCCTAAAGAGGGAGCTGGATGAAGACCCAAATGAGTATAGATAGCAATGTGACAGATGCCGATAGGCAGGCAGGACCAGGACCCCTGAGAGGCGAAAGAGAGAGAAGACATGTTTCTGCGCAGGTTTCACTGGAAACACCATGGTTCTCCTTATCCCTTTTTTTTTAACTCAAGGAATTCAGCAATATGTTTTTTGCAAAAAATCCAATAGTACAGAAACATGTATAGTATACACTAAAAGTAACTTTTATCCCGCCCTAAGCAACACAGTCACCCAGACCTTCCTCTAAGTAGGCATTTTTTTAAAAAATGGGAATAAAAAAACTGATCATGTGCTCATACTATTTTAAATCCTGCTTCCCCCCCCCACTTCCTCTTTGTAAGTCAAGGAATAATACACAATACTTTAATAGCTGAATCATACACGTTTCACGTTACGGCTCTATCAGAGCTCGCTTTACTATTTTCTATTGGTGGAGGCGGTTTTTTGTTCTTCAATGCATGCTACATGGATCTCTCTCCTGCGATTAACTTTTTCGTTTTCTTGTCATCTTTCCCGATATGCCATCTTATTCTGCCTTTTAATGTCAGCCCAATGTCATTCCACTGAGGAATTTCAGCTCCCGTGGTGCAGAGAATGCATGTGCTTGCAACTGGAGGGCGCCGATGTCCAGACATCCACCCCTGGATCTGGCGGGATAGTCATTTTCAGAGGTGAGCTCTTTCAGATGCAGTTGATTCTCATTATTCACGGTGGTTCTATCCTTTCTTTCAGCTTTATTCTAATTCCAGTGTAGTTAACCTGCAGCGCTGTGAACATTTTGGTAGTTACAGTCTATAAAGTTGCTGGAACGCTCAGTTGGCAAATATTGAACTATGCTCCTAAGGGAGATACAGGTCAGGTTCCTGTGAGCCACTGGTCACAGCCTTTACACAAACCGATCAATACTTAACCTTGTTGTATGTGTGTTTCTGTTTAAAGACACATATTTGGTATACATGGCTGATTCGTTAGCATTGAACTCATGACCATCATCACTGTAACTCGTGCCTGGAGGAAGCTTATCTAACACTCGTATTTTCTCCATAAGGCACCCTGCAGCCTCCTTGTGGTTAGGAGGCACCAAGCAGTGCGGCAGCACCACCCTTGGGGGCTGTCGTAAACAGCGAAATCACTACCAAAAAGCAGAAAATTCAAAAAATGTGGCACCACATAGTCTGCAAAAAGGACACTTGTTTACAGAACAAGAGCTGAAACAGAAGGCAGAGCATCACCCTGTTTGACCCCAGCTGGGCTGTGCCCATCAGGTGACTCAAATTCTTCACTGCTATCCTCGTGCCATGGTGACTTGGAAAAGACCATGGAAGTCTTATTCTTGTGGCCACAGATAAGTTTTGGCGAGTAGGTAGATTTACAAATATGGAATCCACAAATAATGAGAGTCAACGGTACTACTCTTTTTCCTTGACTCTGCTCGATTTTTCCTAAGGGTCCTGTTTGGTCTCCCTTTACGTATCATCAAAAGGGTAAGATCAACACAAGTTTATTATCTGTGAAGGGACAGAGTAGCTCACCCTTGGTCTGGTCCTGACCCACTTCGACTGGGTAGAGTAGCCCGTGGGGGACAGGTTGATGGCCACTTCCAAGGTTCTACCAGGCTTATACCTGCTCATGCAATGGGACACCTTCCTGTAAGCCCACTGCCTATTTTCTGAGACTCTGAATAAACAAAAAACTTTGATAACTACAATGCCCAACATGTACAACCCCTCCTCTCTGAGGCAATGCCACCACATAGAATATACTGCCTCTGTTAAAATGTGCCTTTCCCTCCCTACATGGCACCCTACCTCACTCACTCACACACACACACACACACACACACACACACACACACACACACACACAC